>NC_056729.1:1176263767-1176373767 GCF_019279795.1 Protopterus annectens | reverse complement strand
TCTGAACCTTACAAGTCTTACTACACTACCCTATACACCTATATTGGACACTGATATGGCTGTCAACATCATTACACATGAACCGGTTTTACCTGCAGTATACACCTCTTACCTGGTATACCTGTGGAGGGACTATTTGTTAACACTGAGTAACTGTTTGTATATATACGGCCGGATTCCGGGTTGATGTTTTGCACTATGCTATCCAACTCTTAATGCACAGACTCTGGCCATGTGTTGACCACATGCTGGTGTGTCTGGACATATCTAGAATATTGCCCTCTTTCACCTTTAGTGACCTGACACACACATATACATGCTTTCCTACACAGTTATATTATGTAGCACAGTGTGGGTGACAGTGACCAGTGATACTTTATTATTCAGAGAAACTGCAACACTCACAATCCCCTACAATACTAGGGTGAACGTTACCAGTACAGGTTATATTGGTCTGTAATTCACAGCACAGTGTTCGTATCCAACGTACCTGTGGGAGCAATGTTTGTTAGCACTACCTGACTGATGCCACACAAGGTTCCAGATTACACATTAGTATTATGCACATACATCTCACTCTGTTACTGTACACACTCTGACCACACCTTAACAGGTTGGGGTGTAAATGGGACATACGTGGCTTCTTAGTCACATAAGGTATTAGGCGGGGTCTATATCATGAAATTGAATTTCCAAAATGTCGAACACCATAAGTTCGAATTTGGAAAATCGAATTTGGATAACATCGTCACTTCAAAACAGGGAATTTTTTCCCAGGGAAAAAATTTGCTGTTCCAAAAAACACACACATAACACAATCACACCAAACACCTTCCAAACCTATACTAAACCTAACATACACCACTATCTATGCACTATCCTTAACCCAGCCCTAACCCTAAAGTCCATCACTATTGCACACTTACCTGACCCAAGCCCTAACCCTAAAGTCCATCAATACCTGTTCGTACACTTACCTTGACCCATTCCGAATATGCCAAAGCTGCAGAAACGGCCAACTGAATTCTTTCCCTGGGAAAGAATTTGGGTTTCTGCAGCTTCGACATTCTCAACTTTCTAACTACCAAGTTCGGCCTTCCGGTATTCGGCATTCACAACATTCGATTTTGTGATATAGACCCGTATTAGGGAGTTGATAGTGTGCCAGGTTAGGTGTCATAGATGTGTGTCAATCAGTTGTATTTCCTCTTTGCTGCCTATACATCTGGGATCATCCCACTGATTTCCCAGGGGGACAGGTTGATAGGCATTAGATATGGGCCACTTTAATAGACAGTCTGGACATATCTGTGCAGTTGTGGTATATAATTCTGTATGCAGACTACTACCACTGGCAGGATTCAAACAGTGGCTGTGTGTGCTAATAAAACAACAGTTCATATCTCAGTTGCATGTGCTATTCAGATTTTGTTGTCTGTATTTCTTCTGTTTACTGTCTATGTGTCTCTCAGTTTTACTAAATGGCCTCTGGGGATTACACCTGTCATATACAGGCTTTCCTACACATTCACGTTATGGTGCATGGTGTGGGTAACAGTGCTTAATACTACAGTACTATTACATGATTGCAAATCTACATTACCATATGATACCAGAATACCAGGGGTGGGAGGTTGGTGTAACTGTTAAGGTGTTACCGTAGCAATACAAGGGGCAGTGTTTGATTCTCACATGGGGTAATTGGCTAGGCTTAAAATGGTCCCCGAGGACAGTTATTCTTGTACTAATCTATACACATAGAGTCCAGAAGTTAGACCTGCTTTGTGAGGGTATTACTCTTTTATTGCCATACTAACAATATGAGACTCTTCCTGCCATATTCTCTAGTGCATGCAGTACTTACCTTGAACAATACAGGTTATATACTAGCAATTACTTTACTGCTACTTTTATTATTATGTCCTATGACAGTAAAAGCATGAGTATTACTTACCTGCCTCACGTCTCAACCGTGCCAGGCAGCAGATGTGGGCCTCCTGGTTCGCGGCCCACTACATTGCAGCTGTGGGGAACATAAGAAGAATATTTAGCCATACCTATCCATGATATACCTGAGCTAGCAATTATTAAAGAGGTAGTGGACTGATACACACGGCTGGGACATCCCCTGATGCCCTAGCCTCTTGGAGCCACTCCTCCAAGAGGTCCCCCTTCTGCCGCTTCAGGTTGGCATAGTGGTGCCTGACCTGCTCACCAGTTCAGGGTATGCCAGTGGTACTGGTGTGGTCGTGGATGAGATGGTCCCGGGCCTTCGCCTTATATTGGGAGCCCTGGTACTGGCCCTGCAGCAGTCTCTGTGCATGGTCTTTAACTAGGAGTCCAGCCATGACCTTCGACTCCTGGATGCACCAGCTCTATGACCGGAAGTGCACTCCTTCTCCCCTTACTGGAATAGTGCCTACAAGGGGAAGCTACAACCAGTTATGAGCTGTATTCCCACCTCTTGGGTTTAAGTAGGGCTGATTTCCTGCACTTTTCCATGCTTGGCCGGTTTTGAAAAGGCTAAACTATGGGCAAACCTGCTTACCCAAAGTTGGCATTGATTAAAGGGGTATACCACTGGGCACAAAGTGTTAGCTGGTCTACACATTTTCTCACACCTCCTAAGCTGGCCTGTGCAATGCTTGGTGTTGCCTACAGTAGACATTCATTCTAATGCCTTTTTGGCATTGTGTTATTCATTACACCTTATCTGTATGCCTAGTATCACTGATTGACATGTATGTACACTCTGTGGGATCCTTGTGTTTTACTGGGGACTTCGACACTCTATTATAAGTACACCTCACTCTTGGGCTAACTGCTGTACTCTAGTTCACATATTTAGTTATATAGTCAGTTATGGCACATATGACTGTATACTGATGCCTTTCACAGGTTCAGTTTGGTTATACTATGGTGAGGACATGTTTACTACTACCTCATTTTTTTTGTACTTCTGTGATGGCTTGCTGGATAGCTACTGAGACTATGGTGTATAGGGTCCTGGGTTTGAGACCTGCATGGCTGTTTTTTTGTTGCTGGCAGACAAAGGCCCGTTGGATACAGAGTGATTAAGGCACTTTAAAGCAGTTATAAGTGGGTTTGCACGAGTTTGTGTGGTGGTAAGTACTGCTTATTTCAGGTTATAGTTTCTTACACTCAGTTAGCTTCTACTTTGCTCAATCTGTGTAGGCAATGCTTACCCCCGTGCAAACGCACTTAAACATGCTTACTAGTGCTTACATATGCTTACTACTGCTTATCTGTGCTAACACCTCCTTACTACTGCCTTATTCATTATGACACTGACTCTTCACATGTGCATTTCCGGCAGTACTCCAGTTCATAAATATATTTTATTTAGTGGGTTTTGCAATACAAATATTGGTTATACCATGCTTTGCCATGTAAAATAGACTGTGCTGTATTGGGACTCGAGCCGGGAATGCCTGCTCGTTAGGCAAATTCTCTGACCATTACACTATTGCTGTGCTGCTTCTTTTGCATCTATCTTCCTTGTTATCCTCTTCAGCCTTTTACGCTGATTTAACCGTAGCTAAGCAATGGGCATACCCACGCACCTACGGTTAGCTGTATTCGGATTATTAAAAAAAATTAAAGGGGTTTCTTCTTTTGATTTTTATGTCCTGTTGCAGTTGTACACATGGGGGACTGTTGGTGGGGATATGCGGACACCTATGAGCGGTCTTGCTCATTTATTTCCACTTTGTGCTGTTCTACATTGCAGGGGCATGTTTATTTTGAGAGCTCTGCTCTCAGACACGCCCCCATTATTCATATACGCTCTGTGTAAGCCTGGGAGCTCGGCAGTGCACCTTCATTAATATGCATGGCGTGCTGCCGTCCTGCTCCTAAACGGGTGCTTATGTGCAGGACTAAGCTAGTCCTGTACAGAAGATTAGTGAATCCAGGGGATTATCTTTCCAGCTCCTTTTCCACATAAATTGTGTATGAGTTAACATATATGTAATAATTAATGCTCCATATCAATTCACAAAATCCAGGAATTTAAATATCTTCTTGTATTATACACACTATAACTACTCTTTTGCTAATTACAAAGGCATTGTACAATTCTGAGAATTCTAAATTATATATTCAATATATGCTGCCATAGACAGAAATTCAAGAATACAGTTTGTCACTACATCTGATCTCAATATTGCTGGAGTTCTGACATAAAGCCCTACACCTACAAGTTTACTTAGAATTTTGTCAGTGTTTAATACCCTGCAGCCACTACATGAGACATTGATATTGCAAGAGCTCTGCCATAAGGCCCTGCCTGAGGGTGGGGTGTGGGGTGTCTCTATAGTATAATGTATTGTTAAATATCCCCTCGGTGTTGTCTCCTCTTACACTCAGTCACTATCTTCTTTCATAGAGCAGGTATGTGTCATATGTTATTACATTTCTATTTGTTCTAACATGGTGTAAAACAGTGAAAAGACTTTGGTAGTGTGTTATATTTGTTACACTTTCATTCATATCGGATACACTTTATGTATACTGAGCATGTTTCCCTTTAATACATACATATGGAATGTCAGTTACTAGTGTTCTGACATATATATATATATATATATATATATATATATATATATATATATATATAGACATATATATATATATATATATATATATATATATATATATATATATATATATATATATATATATATATATATATATATATATATACACATGTATATGTTACAGTGTTTTAATGTACTGGTTAATCCCATGAATGGTTTCAAAGTGATTGTGTTATATGTGCTTATCAGTGTACTGCCATGTTCTGATAATTTGCTCGATACACTGCATTACTGTGGTTCTCTGTCAGTATACTTCCTGATACAAATTCTTTAAGCTTACATACGTACACTTTATTACTATCACTCTTCTCTTATATTTCCCCTGTATTCTTTTGGTCTGACGTACTGTGGTCCTTCCTCCATCTCTTTTTGTATAATAAGTACTACCTTTATTGCCTCAATATAATTTGACAGCTTAGTAGTGTTTTTTTCTTTCTTTCATTTCAGACCCTTCAGTCACTTCATCAAACCTCGATATTACAGGAGCTGTGCCATAGGACCCTACTACTACATTAACTGAGAGTTTTGCCGGTGTTTAATGCAAGCATAGTTATCATGAAGAACATTGCTGTGTATTAACTTTAATCAATTAAATACATGCCTGATCTGTGATTGAAAATCTCTATGAAATAGTCCATGCACTCTCTAAGGACCTCTTACTAAGTTTGGTCACTGTCCCCTTTAGCTTGACCAGTAGACTATACTGCATATTACAGTTATTTAGTCTCAGGAAATGACAGACAACCTGTTTTATTTGCATCTCTTTGTTAATTGCTTTTATTTATGCTATAAACTGATTGATCTGAGTTATAAATTGACCTGAGGGAGGGAAGCCCACTATGCTCAGCTTTGCTTTACTCCCCTCCCCTCTATTACTCTACCTTACCCTACCCTACCATACACTACCCCCAATTCCACGAATCCCCCCTTACTCTAGAATTATACTTCCTACATATTTCACTTGTGGCTCTTATTCCAAAACCCTCCCCAATAACCGTACTACTTCTATACATGCATTTCTGTTTCTTGTTTCCTACTTCCTTATCTCTATTTAATTTTTAGCCCCATTCCCAACTATCTTTCTCCCCCCCATACTGCTTTGCACTATATCCATTTGTAATCACAACCCTCCCCAATAGTACTTATCTGGTTCACATTGTATCTTTTTCTTTTCCCAAATTAATGCTCATTTCTTCTTATTTTGACTGCATTATTATACTCCAGTTTTTAATATCTCTCTATTCATTACATTCCAGAGAAGATATCAGGACAACCAACCTATCTTCTTTTACAGAAAATACTTCTCTCCTTACCTGTCCTGTTCTAGCTTTCAGAATCTACCATCACTGAATCTCCTACGGTCTTGCAACATTTTCTTTCTTCCTTCATTGCTACTTCCCCACTACCTGACATCCATAAAATATACTGTAGATTCCTGTACTTAATTAAGCTACTCTACAGCTTATCCTCTATCCTTTTCCTCCTATTGTGCCATCTTTCATCCTACCACGACTCAATAATATATTGCAAATTCTCTCCAACTCTATCCCAGCCACCTATCCCTAGTTCCTCTTTACACTTTCCACACATTGCACCAAACCTATTTAATATTGTTCCTCATCTTTATTCCAAATATAGGCTGATTAATTGCACTTCAACTTGAACCAAAACAAAATTAAGTGCAAGAATCCTCTCCAAAAAACAAGTATGCATAATTCCACATCATCATTCTCTTTCGGCTTTTCCCGTTAGGGGTCGCCACAGCGGATCATCTCTTTCCATTTCTTCCTATCCTCTGCATCTTGCTCTGTCACACCAACCGCCTGCATGTCCTCTCTCACCACGTCCATAAACCTTATCTTAGGCCTTCCTCTATTCCTCTTACCTGGCAGCTCCATCCTTAGCATCTTTTTCCCAATATACCCATCATCCCTCCTCAGCACATGTCCAAACCAACGCAATCTCGTCTCTCTTGCTTTGTCTCCAAACTGTCCAACATGAGCTGACCCTCTAATATACCGATTCCTAATCCTATCCATCCTAGTCACACCGATTGCAAATCTTAACATCTTTAACTCTGCCACATCCAGCTCTGACTCCTGCCTTTTTGTCAATGCCACTGTCTCCAACCCATATAACATAGCTGGTCTCACTACACTCTTGTATGCATAATTCCACAATATACTAAAATCCTTCTAGGAGGAGATATACACCCTAATCTTGGCCCCACCTATCAATGAACACAAAGATAATTCTCTCCCACACAGTTCTGTAACCCAGCAACAGCTAATCCCTAATCCTGGTGATCTAATTTTTGCTGCAATAAATGTTAGAAGTATAAGAAATAAAACTACAGAACTACATGCCTGGATTACACATCATCAGCCTAATGTTCTCATTACAACTGAAACTTGGCTTAAATCCAGCATAACTGACTCTGAAGTTATACCTCCTGGCTATAATATCACCCATAATGACCATATAAAAAGGAAAGGTGGTAGTATTGTTTTAATATTTCCCAGTACCTACCAGATTTCCCTTACAGCAAACCAACACCAAATGTCACTTCAGGAGGGTTTTTGATTGCTTTCCTCAGAATAAATAATTATAAACAAATATGTGTTACTGTTCTTTATAACCCTCCTGGTGACAATACAGCTCTACTGGAAGATATTCTACATTGGATATCCATAACATTTCCACAAGAAAAAAAAAATACTAGTTGATGTGCTTGTCAGTTGGTTAGATATGCACTCTAACTCCCCTACATGAACTTATATGGTTTCACACAACAAATTAATAGCCACACACATTATAGCAAGACATCAAATTCTCTATTAGACTGTATCCTAGTATCAGACCCAGAAAATACTCCATCACAGGTACAAAGTTAGAGTCTCTGAGTAATGATCTCCTAATCTATACGACCAGACATCTCTCGCATCCAGTTAAACATATTTATAAAATAATATGCAACCTTTCCAAGTTTAACCGAGAAATGTTCATTACTACACTATCATCTATTAAGTGGAACTTCCCAAAAATCCTCCCCTTAGACGTTGCTGGAATTTATTTCAATACAACTTTTCTAAATATCCTATATAGCCTTGTACATTGTAGAGGGAAGAAAACGAAAACAAATAATTCAATTTGGCTAACCAAAAATAAGAGAATGTTAATGCAGGATAGAGAAAAAGCATGGAAAGAATGGCAAAAATATAAAACACCTTAATATCTTGAAAACTTCAGAATGCTTTGCAATTGTACTAAAAAGAAAATAAACGAAGACAAAAACTATACTATAATAACTTTCAGAATAATACTAAACACAACTCTAAAAAATGACATCCATTAAAGAAATCTTACATTCCAGCCAATAATTCAACCCAGACCCCTTACCCAATAAATCACCACTGAAAACTACAATTCAGTTCAGCTCTTATTTTATAGATAGTATAGCATCTCTAACTAAGGATTTGTAACATCTAATCGCAACCCTGCCCAACAGCAACATATCACCACATCCACTTTCACCTTCAAACCTGTGCCCACATCCTATATTAAACTACTCTTAAACAAACTTAAACCATGATATTCTTCAGCTGATGACCTTCCAAGTGAGTGCCTAAAATTAGCAGCCAATTGCATTGCCTGTCCTGTCTCAATCCTTATAAACAGGTCAATCCAGGAATCCCACATTCCCTCTCTCTGGAAAAAGTTGCACATTATCCCTCTGCACAAAATAGGAAATTCAACAGACATCCATAACTTTAGACCTATAGCAATCTTATCTCCCCTCACCAAAATACTTGAAAAATATATTCAAGAACAATTGCTAGGCTATCTCCTGCAGAAAGAACTTTTATTCCCTACACAACATGGCTTTCGTCCTTCCCATAGTACTTGTATTGCCTTTCTAACCTACATAAATACTTTCAACAAAGCTAAAGACAATGGCAAACAAGTCTCTTCCTTATTTCTAGACTTGTCTAAAGCCTTTGACACACTTTGTCACAGCAAACTTCTATTTCAAATGTCCTCACTAGGTCTCTCTTAGCTCAACCTTCTGTGGTACAAAAGCTACCTGTCCAGTAGATATCAATCAGTAAAATGGCATTCCACACTCTCTCCTTACCTCCCAGTCACCACCTGTATACCACAAAGCTCTAACCTTGATCCCATCCTCTTTAACATTTTCACCTTCCACACAACAGACTACTCTAATTCCACTCTCATTTGCACATCTGACAACATGTTACACTTCCAAAAAATTACTCAGGAAGTTTTAGCAGCTACCGAAACATGGCTTCATAATTCACAACTCATCCCCCCAAAAAATAACCTACTACTTTTTTTCCCAAATCCATCGCTCACGAAAAAAACAAAATTTAAAGTCCTATCTCTTGATAATACAACCACTGAAGTCACTTCTCATAGCAAACTATTAGGGGTGATAGTGGATGATAAACTTACATTCAATCTGTATTTACAAAATTCCATAAGAAAAACTCATCAAAAACTAGGAATGATTTACAGAGTCAAAAATGTTCTCACTGATGCAACTAAAACTGCACTTGCCACTATTTAACTCCTCCCCACTCTTCTTTACGGTGCTCTCATCCTTACTAACCTCAAGATTAAAAAAAATAAATAAAACTTGAACAATGCTATAATAAAGTTGATAATTTTGGTGCACATACACCTTTCATAACCCACCACTGTATAGCACAGAAAAGCCTAAGTTGGTTAGAACTGCCACATCAACTAACATATACATAACTTCTTACCACCTATAAAATTATCCAGCATCCATCTGCCTGTCCAGCACTAAAAACATTCTATACAACCATGTTCCCAGTCATTCATTGCAATCCAGTGACCAAAACCCCTGGCCTGTCTACAAACCTAGCAAATCTGCTGGGCATTGTCTATACTTGTACAAGGTTGTTAAGGCCTAGAACTCCCTACCTGTATCCATAAGGTCTCTAGCCTCCGTCCCATTTTTCTAAACCACTCTGAAAGACTTCCTAGCTAAAAGCTGTCTCTGTTCTTGCTGAAACCCAGGATAAACTGCATCCCTAAATGTGAACAAGTATCTTTTCTTTTCTTATACTTCCTTACTCTCCCTTCTTCACTTACTTCCTTACTGTTATCTAATTCTCTTCCCTGACTTTCTCTCTAAATAGACCATAAGCCTGTTTTTCTCTCACTTCATATTGCAGTTCCTTTTTGTATTAGACTAACTTACCTTTAATTTCTCTACAAACTTTCTAAAATTTCTCAAAATATTAAATGATTGTCATATTCCGTGTATCAATTTTTAGCCAATGTATTTATATCATGTCTAATTTTGTATGATTATTTAAACTGCTTGAAGATTGTAAAATTATTGTTTTCAAAATGTTTTGTAATAATTTAATGCTTTTCTCCCCGGGCCTCCATTGAAAATTGGCTTCTACCCAGTTTGACTTTCCTGGTAATCAAATGTTAATAAATAAATAATAAATAAATTTCTCCAGGAACAGTGGAGGACATTTTAAGTAACACTATTTGTCCTTAAACAACATTTATGTTTAAGATTGAACCTGTTGGCACAGTATCTTCCCCCTTAAAAACATGTCAGAAATTAAAATTAGACAACTACTACAACTACTACCTGTTAAGACTTATTAGACATGCAGATTCAACACTAAATCCTGGACTTCCAACAACCACTTCTTCTAACACTAAGTAAGTCTAAAGGCTTTAAACAAGCTTTAATAGACATCAGTTATAAAGGGAATGCACTTGAAACCTGATTCGTTTAAGAAGGCCCTGATGTTATTACAACTACTGAGTTATATTTAAAGGACAACTAATGTATTCCCCAAATATGTTTTAGGGAGAACTGACCAGGGTCCAAACTGGATGGAAGGATCCTGTTCCTTGTAAAAAAAAAAAAATATATATATATATATATATATATATATATATATATATATATATATATACATATATATATATATTCATCCTAATCATTGATATAAGTCAGTCATAGATTATCAACTTAAAAGTCAAAGTTCCCAAAACAGGGCAAACCAGCAATAAAGTTAGAGCCACAGTATGATCACAACTTCAGAAACACTTGCCACAAACCAAGTTTGAAGAAACCTTTATTCACGACTGATGCTTTCACCATGAAATGGCTTCATCAGAGTCTGATGAAGCCATTTCATGGTGAAAGCGCTCAGTCGGTGGAATAAAAGAGGTTTCTTCCAAGGCTTGGTTTGTGGCAAGTGTTTCTGAAGTTGTAATCGTACTGTGGCTCTAACAGTCATAGATTATGCTCCAACCTAGTATCTCACAGATTTTGCCATTACATTTCCTATCAAATTTTGCCTTGTGTCAGTGTATATACCACCCTTGTTAAGTTACAGAGTATATAATGAGATATTACATGATATCTGTAAGTATTGTCCTAAAAAACAAACATCTCATACTGAATGACTTTAACCTTTTATAACTTGATATAGTGTTAAAGTTCTTAAGAGAATTATACCCAACTTCAATTTAGAAGACTTAGTTACAAAGCCCCACAGGTCTAACTTCCATACCAGATACTTTTCAATGTTTGACATATTTATTAGTAACTTACTTAACAATTTAAAAAATATACAGAGTCTATGGTGCAGCTTAAATGGTGACAGTCCCATAATAACAACACTATCCTTTAAAAAACAGTCAGTTTCCCTGCTCCTGGAATTAGGGAGATCACTAGAAAGAACAGGAGATCATAGTATGTCTAGATCTAAATGCATTTAACTGGAGTACAATGCAGATTGAAAGACATCCTAGAATGACATACAACACTTTCTTGTTATTTTAATCCCCATACAGGATAGACTGTTCCCAATTTGACAAAAGATACTTAGACACAGTGTCCCTGTGGTTCACAGTATAAGTGAAAGGTTAGAGAAGGAAAAGGGGCAAAGCCTGGAAAACCTGCAAAAGTAGTTCACAAGATACACAAAAACACAAGTGCCATGTAACTCAGAAAAGATCTGCTAAGATTGTAATGATTAGTACCAGATGAGCCCATATCACAAAAATGTCTTCTGTGCAGGTAATCACAGACATTTGAAAAGTTTGTTAAAGGATTTAATTAGTGGTCCATCATCTAAATCCCCCAACCATTCTATTACTTATCCTGCATTTATTAATGCCATAAAATAATACACAGACAGTAACCTTTAAATTGAATACAGAAACCCAGTTTTATCATTCATAGAGCTAATATGGCAGTTCCTATAATTGTCAGAACCCTGTTCCATATTTACAGTTGGCCCCATATTACAGGCATTAGATCCTCCATTAACCATGTGCCTATATCTTCTCTGCCAAAGGTTCCTTCACCTAAAAATCATCATTATAATAAATCTCCTTTTCTCATGTTTCACATGGGGGCAGGATAGTACATCAACATTAGCCAAAGTGACCAAATCACCTAAAGACAACATTTACACCCCTCAAGAATTTAGAGAATTTCTGATGGAAGTATTAACCACAACATGACAATGTTCCATGTACTGACCAGACAACAGAAAAATATATACTGTAAAGGGTGGGGTCACATGGTGAGAATGTATCTAGAATGGAGAGTATGCCTGTAGGGTGGATGTGAGCAGTCCAAGAAGAGGAGGGACACAGTCAGGTTATGTACTGCTCATCATGACTACAGAAACAGAGGTCAGTTTCATGGTTAAACAGAAAGGTGCAGATACCAGCTGTGACAATGGTGACAGCATTGAGCTTAAGTAGAACTGTGACAGGTATGGACTATAGTGTGCACTGATGTGCGGTAACATTCAAATATTACACGGGGCAAGTAAATGTTTCACAGCAGTCTGGGAGTACAGTTGCCTTAGTACTGAGTACTTCATTATGGGCATTGCTGTGCATGTATCCTATGTCATTGAATAGTCTGTTGGAGGTTAGGGGCTATTTCCCACCTATTACTACCCTTTAGTGGTTGAAACTCCATTGGCAATACAGCATCAATATATGTGGCTACTGCCATGATAGGCAGATTACTGACCTAAAGTGGGTGGGTTGTGCGATTTTTCCTATATACAATAGTAAAACAATATCAAGATATAATTTTACACAGCATAAAACTACGTGCAACATATTCAAACAGTGTCTGGACTACATGAATTATTAATCAAACAGTTTCTGCTTCAACCATCTGCAGACTTATTATGATAAGAAATCAGCATAACATGAATATAAAACATTTTTATCACTATTTCATTGTTTTCTTTAGTATTTCTGAAATCTTAGGTAAGTACCGACAATTGATGGTTTTACTAGTAGACTTTGATTTAATTAACTCTGTTTGCTTATCATGAACTGATCCAAGAATTCTCAAAACTCTTAAAGTGGAAATATCTGCATCTATTAAATAGTGTTTTTTTTCCCTAACAATGACAAGAAAAGCCCAAAATATATAATTTTTGACTTTTTCTAATGCATATAGGTATAGAGTTATTATATAATACTATGTTTCTAGTTGAGGAAAAAATGTTAGTCCAGATAATTGACCAAAACTCTGAATATTTATCTGACGATCATGAATCATTGATCAGTCAAATACAATATGTTTTCAGTAAGCTTTTTCTTTTGAATTTCATCTCTAGCATTGAGAATTATTTGCTTTGGCTATTCTATTCAGTTTATTTGGGGTGTAAAAGGTTCCATGAATAATCTTCCAATGATATGCTTTCAAAGAAGGAAAACTAGTCATATTTGCTCCTGATAGAAGAGTAAGTTTCTGGCAATGTGTTAGCTTTTGAAAAATGTATCTCCAAAGTTTATCATGTATTACAATTGTATATTCTAGAATACTCTTATCCAAATAACAGATTACTTTGTATGTGCTGATGCTTGTGCCAAGGAGACTATGCTGTCCTTCTTGGATAGGTTTTCTATGACCCATTCCTCACTTTGGTATGCTGTGGCCACATCATCGTTGCACATTTCTTTCTGGATATTAATATGCCAGTCTTTAATACCAGTTTTAAAGACTATAAGTCAATAGTAGGCTAACATTTATCAGATTATTACAAGTTTAGCTAATAAGCAAGGTCAGAGTAAAACCCTGTACTTTGCATTTGTGATGTAAAGATCTTAACCATTATGCCAATGTGTTTCCAGTCAAACATTTTTACTGCAAACTATATAATGTTACAAGATAGCTAAGTTTATAGTGCTGCTTCATTCTAAAACAAATAAATGACGTCGGTCTGTCCTCTATTACACAGTAAATACAGCTCTGTTTATGTAATTGTGCAATAAAGCCATGAAAAAGGGAAGACTGTGCATAACATATGCTGACCAAAGTCTCCAAATTATAACTGCACATTTCTACTGTCAATTTAAAATATGAACTATGATTGAAAGAAATGTTGTAGAACATCTTGGTATATTTACTCATAGGTTCATAGGTTGGTACTAGGCTATCAGCCCTAGGGCCTATACAAGCCTAGCCATAACAGTTCCCTGGCTATTTCCTTCCCACACTATTTACTTCCCTGGACGCCTGTCTAGCAGGGCGACTGACATGATCCCCGGGGTGAATTTCCTTTCTCCCATCCAATCATCAAGGTTCCTTTTGAAGAGGCCCAAAGAGACGCTGTGCTCAGTTCTGTATTTCTGCCATGTTAGTTCATCTAGGATTGTTATTAGCATAGTTTAGATGTGCTGCTATCTATTTAAAAAATAAATGTTTTTACAAATTGTTTTCAGTGTCTTAGGGGTTTTATACTAAAACTCTAACAAGGAGGGATAGTTTTTCTGCATCTATTAACTAGTGATTGTTCTCCTAGCAATGGCAAGAATTGATTAAAAGGAAAAACTTCTTATCATTTGATGAGCCAGCCAGGAGGTCAGGGAATGCAAAGCATTCCTTCACTGAAGGACTGATGGACTGAAAAAGGAAATCAGCCAAAGTACCTCCAGACAAAGGGTTGACAAAATATGAAGGAAAAAATGGGATCCCAAATCTTCCCACTAGCCAAAAGAAATAGACCCTGAAGCATCACGTCTATATCATATCAACAAATGCTCAGAATGTCGGACACTCTAAAGAGCAAAAATGCTGGACCTCAAAGTGCTTCTTGTGAGATTGCAGTACAGGGAAGGTTGGAATATTTGCCCTTTCCTCATTGTAGTGGAATCTCGGAGTTGGTATATATATTTAGTGGCGGGTGTGGGGGGGCTGCTGAGTTCCAGGTCCGGTATTTTCGCTCTTTAGAGCACTCGATATTATGAACATTTGTTCATGTGATATAGACCCAAAGCATCTACTATGGATGACAATGGCAGAGACTAGGATGGCATGACATCAACTCACAAGGGGATGCATCTTGAAAAACTAGAAATGCCGTACAGTTACCAACTTCAGTTATAAGATGCATGGAGTCTAAGTTCTCAAAGGGAATTTCTTTTTGAGGTTAAAAAGTTAAATAAATAATGTTTTTCTGTCCTAGAGAGCATTAATGACATGCTGTATGATCCAGCACAGTAAACAACAAAGTAATTTAGGTTTACCACCATATGGTCAACTAGTGGATGGTCAAGTCCGAATGTCCGAAAGGAGTGCGGCAACATCCCACATTTGCAAACACAGATGTTGTGAATTGCAAACTCCCATCCCCTTTTTAACCCATGTTAGCACTTGTTTCTGGATGTAGAGTAGTTGGAAATGTCATATTCGGTGTTTTATGACATTCCGATCATTCAGCATGCCAGGATTCGCTAATTACATTCGGACATATACAGGTTTGAGCATTGTGTACTTGACCATATGGTGGTAAACCAGTAATTTATGCCAAGCAGCAAGAGCAAAGAAAAAAAAAAGATAACACAAAGAAATCTTTAACTGTCATGCAAACTGGAACTAATAAGGTACAGACAGGCTTATAAATGTAAATTTTCAGGATACTGAGAAGCTGTTGTTTAAAGACAGAAATCTTTGCCATTGCAGCTATTATGGCAAAAAAAGTTTCAAAATTTTACTTTTTTGTAGTAAAGAGTTTAGCCATGAAGTTTAAAATCTCTAAGCAGTGCAGCATATGTGAGTCTGCCATATAATTCTTGCTCTTTTGATTTGCCCAAGTCAGACAGTTTAAAATATGTTGTAATTTAAAACAGATAGGATTCTGACTGGCAATTTACTTCAGTGCTTCTACTCCCAGATAACTTTTTTTATTTTATTTTTATTTTATTTTACATTTGTTAACCGGGAAAGTCCAACTGGATACAGGTCCATTTTCAGTAGAAGCCTGGGGAGAAAAGCTCCAGGTGTACATAACTATATTACTAATTACTAGTAAATTACAGTGAAAAGTATTACAGTTCAATTACAAAAATGGAAGTTTTAAAATATGTATAAATAGGGACAATTTCAAGTCGCATATTCATTTTAACTATATATATAGGCAGGTACAATTTTAAGTCATATACACACAGGATAAGTTGCTAGTTAGTTATCTAAGAAAGAAAAAAGTGAAATCCTTCTCACTCTTTCCATAGGAGAGAGTCATACAAAATTGTAAGTGGTTAGTGGCTCACTGACATACTCTTGTGAGGCTCACATGTACAGATTCTGTCAGTTTGGGGATTAGTCAGGGTTACTACAGGGACAAAGCCAATGTGTTTGCAGGTATTTTTTAAAAGATGATTTGAATTGGGGTAGGGAAGGGTCATTGGTGAGTTCCGTAGGAAGAAGGTTCCATTTTTTTCCGACAGAGTTAGAGAATAGTGATGTACCTGCTGAATTGTTGGTTCTAACAGCTTGTAGTAGTACTTTGTTGGAAGAGTGAATATTCTTTAGATTACTGTAGGGGGTGATAATGTTTTTCAGTACTGGTGTACTGTCTGGGTTGTAGAGAATTTTATGTATAGTTATTAGTTGGGTAAACTGCAGTTGGTTGGGTAATTCTAGCCATCCTAATGAATGGATGTTAACACAGTGATGTGTTCTAAAAGCTGACCCTGTGGCAAATCTTGCAATGTTATTATAGCAGCTATTCAATTTATTGAGATTTGATTTGGATAGATTAGCAAAGATGGTTGAGGCATAAAGAAGGGTTGATAGCAGATGTATACGGGCAATAACAGTTCTACTGGATCGGGTTAGGAATGGCTTGATCCTATAAAAAGAGCCTAGTTTTTTGTTGACTGTTTTAATAGCTTTGTCTATGTGAGCATCAAAATTAAGGTTATTGTCTATGATTACTCCCAGTAGTTTAATGCTAGGTTCTGGGGAAATGATGGTACCATTGTTAGATGTTATTGTGAGGGGTGGTAAGGGGATCTTGCAAGTGAGGCAGAAAAGCAATAGTTTTTTTTGGGGGGGGTTAGTAGTAGTCTGCAACCTGTCAGCCAGTTCTCTACTTGGTTGAAAGTGATTTGTGATACAGCTTGTAGGTCTGAGGGGGAGGTGGCAGAGCAGATCAAGGTGGAGTCATCTGCATACTGAATACAAGTTGCACTTGAGATGACTTTATGCAGGTCATTAATGAATAAGAAGAATAAGAGGGGACCTAGAATAGATCCTTGAGGGTCTCAGAGAGTGACTGGTAAAAGGGATGACAGAATCTCTTTCCATAGTACAGCTTGTTGTCTGTCACTGAGGTAAGAATGAAACCAGTTTATTGCTAGGTTGTCTATGGGGAGTAATTGTAGTGTGTCTAAGAGTAATTGGTGGTTTACCATATCAAATGCCTTGGATAGGTCTAGGAAGAGGGCAGACGAGAGCTTGTTATTATTGTGGTTTTTATTTATTGTATTAGAGAAGGAGAGAAGGGCTGATGTTGTGCATGGTAGGGTCTAAATCCGTGTTGGGAGAGGGCTAGGAGAGAGTTTTGATTCAGATAGGCAAGAAGTTGCTCATGAATACATTTTATCATTATTTTAGCCAAGGGGGATAGGATTGCTATAGGCCTGTAATTAGAAAGTTCAGTGGAGTCTCCCCCTTTGTGTAGAGGAATAATGTGGGAGGTTTTCCAGATGGAGGGGATATAGGCTTCCAGAATTGTTCTATTGATTAAAACTGAAATGCGGCATGCTATTTCATTGGCTGCCTTTTGGAGATATTTAGCATGTAGTCGATCTGCTGAGAGGGTGGTGAGTTTCAGCTTATTCAGTAAGGACTTAATGAAAGATGTTAGCACTGGTTCAAGCTTGAAGGGGATTTGATTATCAGGTGTGGGTTTGGTGGTAAGTAGTGTACTGTGTGATAGTTTGTTGGCTAGGGATTGCACTGTTTCAGTAAAGAAAGTATTAAAGGTATTGGCAACAGTTTTAGGAGGTTGTTCGAGAGTAATTAAGGGGTTAGGGGTAGGTGACTGACCTGGGCAGAGTAGTTTATTAATGCCTAACCAAAATTTTTGTGGTTGGTTTTGGTGCTTTTGTTGTAGATTACAGTAGTATTTCTTTTTATCTAATATAATAGCCTTCTTAGTATCATTCCTCAACTGTTTATACAAGAGGTGATCTTTTGGGGATTTAGTGGTTGTCCAGGTGGACCACACTTTGTTTCTGCTAATAATCTTTTGTCTTGTATCCTTGGATAGCCATGGTGCGACTTTGTTATTGGTTCTAATAGTACATTTGGGAGCATGGTTGTGAAGGATAGCAAGAAAGGTAGAGTTGAAGTATGAGACTGCTTCATCTAGAGGAAGTAGTGTTAGGTTGGACCAGTTGCATGAGTTAAGCTCATTCAGGAAATTAGTTTGAATGAAGTTCTTAGTATTTCTAATGGTTTTAAAGGTCGATCAATGAGGGATGCCATTTCTTTTTCTAATTATATAGGTGAGGAAATGATCACCAAAATCTTCAGGTAGGGTGCTTGCTTGGTATAGCTGGGGTGGATTGTTTATTAATATCCAGTCAAGGATACTTTACTTATTGTTAGGCTTATTAATTCTGGTAGGTGATGAGATTAACTGAGAGAAGCCATGCAGGTTTATATGGGTTGAGGGGAAGTCTGCAGCACAAGTATACCAATCGATATTAACATCTCCGAGAATGATAGTTTCCTGGGAGTAGTTAGTGGACAGCCATTGGAGGATACTCTCCAAGGTATTTATGTTGTCACCTGGTGGAATATAGATACAAACAATGTTTATAGATTTGTGTTTGTTGATTTGGACTTTTGCGACTAGTATTTCTGCATTGTTAGTGATCTGAACTTAAGCCTGAACTGCTCCTGGACAGTTTAAAAAAATAATCCATTCTACATTTCCTATTGCAAGAGATAGACTGTATGCCATGAATACTAAATCAACAAACAGACCAAAAAGATCTTTGCAAAATGTAAAGAGAAAACCTTCCAACAATTTTCAGCCATAAATTCTAAAGCTTCAGACAGAAAAAGTTTGTTGTGAAATGCAGATATGGAGACATTCGTATTACCCAGAGACTGGCTGCATTTTGAAGCAAAGGAGATTAGAATAGAAAAACAAAGTTTTATAGAGAAGCTGGGGCTTGATTTTAATAGGCTTTTCATTTTTTTTCCACTGGTTCCATGTACCTTGACATTTTAAAACAATTATTTTTAGACCAGTCTTAATTCTACAAAATAAATATTTAAGCTAACAGAGTTTTTCATTTTAGTTTTTTTTTCAAAATCTTTTATTAAGATTTTAATTAACGACTGTATGTAAGATCAAACATTTTAAACAAAACTAGGCTTGAAAAATAAACAGTACGTATAACAATGTTTAGAGAAAATATAAAAATACAAAAACGGACTATATATATATATATATATATATATATATATATATATATATATATATATATATATATGCATATATCTATATCTATATATATCTATATATCTCTCTCTCGCTCTCTCTCTCTTTATATATATATATATATATATATATATATATATATATATATGTATGTATGTATGTATGTATGTATATGTATAGATTACCTTCAAAAGATCAAAGTACCACAACATCAAAATTTAAATAATCGAGACGAGAAGATTGGAAGCCCACATCAGCTAATGTTTACAATGCTGAAACTTGTAACATCAAAGCAGCTGTTGTGCATGTCAGACAGCACACTTCTGAATGGAGATTGCATTGTTGTCATAAAAACAGCTTCTCCATTTAACCACAGCATGTAAAACAAAAATGTACCTTTTTCAATGTGGAATGTGACAGAAATCAGAGCACCTACATGAAAATGCAAATGGACATAGCAATGATAATGCATCTCAATGCCAGAGGCACTCAAGAAGGGGATGAGAGCAGACAGCCAAACACTGCAAGTCAAATCTAGTACAACCTCAGTTAAAATATGTCACTTGAGTTAGGTTTGATGACATTTGTTGGTTAACTCCTAATTTCTTTAATATAACTGTTGGTTAATCCCTAAGGTCTTTAATTTAAGACTATTTAGCTTCTTGCACTGTAAATATATGCTGCATTCAAATTCATGTTTTATATAAGAAAAAAACTCTTTCTTTGTATTTTCTCACCATTTTTCATTTTTGCCTTTCTCTGTTAAGTCATTCTACAGACCATTGAAGACTATTATATTTTTTGCACTTTTGAATCAATTTTCATAATTTGTTTTCCTTAAGTATCTTCTCTTCATGAAATCTCATCTTTTCCCCAGTTCCATTATCCTCCCACTATTTCTCCTATCCTGGTGTGTGTGTGTGTGTGTGTGTGTGTGTGTGTGTGTGTGTGTGTGTGTGCCCTTGCGCGCATGCAAGTACATGAGAATATGTGTCGTGTTTTCCTTTTTTCTTTTTCTCTTTCCATTAACTTTATGTTTGTATTTGACTTTCTTCTACAGTCCTCAAGATGTCACTTCTATTATTTATTTTCTGTTTTTCTCTGTGTACTCATACTTATATATTAACCTCACATTCTTACACAGTAGAACATGAGCCCAACTTCCATGTACTGATATTTTGCAACATCGCTACATAACGCTATATAAACTTCATAGCATATGAGTACTAGTTTGTTGCTGGTAGTGGTTAATTGAACGTACATGTTCACATGTATGGTTTACTGCTATGAATTTGTAATTGCTTTGTATATATGTGTGTATGTGTGTGCTTTGAGTATGACATGGAAGTTCACTAGTACCCCTAGAAAGCTAGAGAGGAAGTCCCTCCAGCTACATCCATATGCCCAAGCTATGTCACAACCATGTAAAAGTACTTTATGTGCAGTACATAGACATTAAAGTTATATTCTTTTACTTCAGAAAATGTATATTAATTAAAAACTGTGTGATACCTTAAACATCATGTAATGGAGGCCCAGTGGATATATGCATAAAAGCCCATAAGGACATGAACTGTTTATATGACCTTATCCCCCTTTGGTTTAAATGTATATCAATTCACATTTTCTTATTCTGTCAACATCTCAAGTGAATAGTACTGTTATTTTAAAAAACATCGCTGATTTTTCCCTAATTATTTCTGGATTAGTCCCTGATTATGTTGAGATTTGTCCCTGGATTGCTGAGGGCTATGCATGGGATGTAGTGATGTTTGGGAGAAGACTATGGAACCAGTCCTCTTGTATAATCATGGGCAATGTTACTGCAACTGAAATGACTTACTGGAGTGTTAATGTTCTTAGTACCTCACTGAATGGTATATACATATACGTGTATATGATTTAAATCACAGAGTTGTTTTATTACATATGACTGGCCATTTTGTACACTATAGCCATGTTAGGCAAATGTATATAGCTTAATACACTTTGTATTGTGCTGTACAATTTTTCTTCAAATTTGGATTCTTTGTAGTTCAGTTAGAGTAATAATAATATTTACATCACTTGATAAGAATATCCTTGCACTAAAATACATCAGAACTAACAAACTTCATAGCTGCAATGATCAGCATAGTCACCACTGAAGGAAAATGAGTACGTGGGTCATGTTACTAATGTAGGAACACAATGTTAGTAACTGCCATAGCCCTGAAATGTTCTTTGAGAAACGTGCAAAGGGAAAATGCCTTTAGAGAGCAGTCTACAGTTTTGTAGTGGCAAGACTGTATTTTCTTATTTGCAGAAAAGTAGTGTGGTGGGAAAGTTAAATAAACAAATAAATAAATAAATAAATAAAACAAATTTGAATAGTACAATCAGACCAAGCATGAAGCAGGCCTACAATACAAACTCAACAAAAATGGTTGGGCCTGACACTGATGAAAAGGAACCAAGGAAGCTGAGCAACGAAGATAGTAGCAGCTATTCCCTCATTATGACAGCCCAAGACTGCATTTAAGATAAAAGGGCATCGACTTTGTACTATATGAAGCATATAGCTGTAAAAACCTACAGCATAAAAGGTTAATGGTAAACATGCATACTTACATTCCACTCTCTATACTACAATGTGCCTTACCCATTATTGCACACAATTCAACATGTAATGTTTCAATACTGGAAATAGTTGAAAGCAAATTATTAAGGTTTCATTTCCTTTCCCACAACAATGATCATCACTGTGATAGTTTAGATAAGGCACACCAGTTATCAATTGTAGCGTGATAGTTTAGATAAGACACACCAGTTATCAATTGTAGCAAGAGTCTCTTCACTTCTAAATTCATTAGTGTTTAAGTTTATTAAGAACAAGCATTGTCCTCTCTAAATAAATTAAGAATTAGGTAATCTTCCTAGTCATTGTGCAATAATAAATACCTACTTCTGATAATACACTACCTTAGTCAAGGAAAGGTTCAACATTCTTTTTCAAAAATTAATCAAGCAAATTAGAATACTCTCTTCCAAAGTTTAAAATATACAGCTGATACTTTTTAGACGCTTATACTTTTTAAAAGGCAATGCTAAAACCATCTTTATGACAGTTATAGGTGCCGGTGATTTCAGGATTATGGATAAATATGTATTCCCCATCATACATCCTCACAGCCTTCCGTCTTTCCCTGCAATCCTCATAAAGATTTTCTGTCTGACAAAATATTTGTAAATATGGAACCTAGTATGTCCTATACTAATGCCTCGATGTGTGACGTTCAGAACTGTGAAGTGTTGTTAATTTGTTCTTATTAGCATTTTCTAACAATAAACACCTTTGGTCAAGTAATAAAACTGCTCTTATAATTTTTTATGCATTTTATTTATTTATTTATAGCACATGTTTATATTTTAGACCTCAGGGTGTATACGTACTTTGCACATTTTTATTGTCTTAGGCACATATCTTGAGTTATGGCTGAAATCGGTCAAAGTAACCAGCCAGCTCACTCTCCTCTCACCTATCAAAATGTAAAGCAAACAAACATCTCTACCCATTTATGCAAACACAGACGAGTAAGACAAATCTGTATGGACATATGTAGCAATTGAAGCTCATAGCTGTCCAAGCCAACAGTATGAAAGGGTAGCTGAAGGCATTGAATTCCCACCTTAGCATGCCAATTCTGTAATAGAACACAAAAGCTTAGCAACATATATATCGTACACAAGACACAACTGTGAAAATGAACAAAACTCAATGCACGATTCAGGCAATGGCATTTCTTTCAGTGGTCTCTTGGTATGGATAGTCAGTACACAGCAGTTTGTTATGAAGAGCTAATTGGTGGTACAAAGCAGGTATTAGATATACAAAGGTATAATCCTGATGCATGCACCTTAGTCAGCTGATAAATGACAAGACACTGTACTCGTCAGAGTCATATGGTGCACATGCCTCCAATATCCCTAGGCTGGGGGTTCACCAGCCAGATAAAAGATTCTACCCCCTGAACCACACACTTTCTTTCAAAGATTGCAGCAGCATATGGTGGGGCAGCATGGTTCCTCACAGCACCTACTCCCTGCAGACTCCTTCCACAGTGAGGGTGCAAACCATCTTACAATTCAAAGATCTCCAGACTCCAGCCAGTATCAGTATCATTGTCATTCAAGGAAGAAATAAGTTGTACTCAAGGTTTACTGTTCAAAGTTGACAAAAATATTTTTCCTTGATATACTGGAGACTAATGCTGACAAGGATAAGCAATTCTCACAGTGCCCCAACATACTAGTGGGAAAGCAAATTATGGTTAGAGGTAGCACCTATTCTATAAAAGGGAATTTTCCATGCAGTTCTAAGCAGGTCATCTATCTGGCCTGTTGTAACACATGCTCTGCATTTTATGTGGGCAAAACCTCTAGGAGATTAAAAGAGAGAATTTACAAACAACTACTTAATATTAAAAAATGCAAGCATACAAATGCCTTATATAGGCACATTGCACAATTTCCAGTGCATTTTTTTCAAGTTTACCATTGTTGAACAGCTAGTTTTTGATCCTAGGAATTATTTGGTCAATGAGTACCTAGTTAAAAATGAATTAAAGAGCAAATTATTAGTGGAAGTCACACATTCTCTAGGTTTGAATGGTGCATGTTCCATTGCTGCTGTATTAAAATATAAGAGACTGGAAGTGGAATCATCCAAAAATGTGGTTTGCCTCTTTAAAATTCTAAGCCTTAAAACTGTATTGAATTACTAATATGATCTTATTCGTTTTAACCTTTTAGGAGGTGTGGTTTTTACCTTTAAACATCTAGTATGATGTCTAAATTTTAGATTATTTGTTCTGATGAAGTTCCTAATGTTAGGAACAAAAGTGCTCAAGTAATTTTTTATTATCGACATTTGAATTAAAAATTTGGTTGAACACAACTGGATTATCTTTGTTGTTACCCATTGTCCTATTGGTTTCACCACATGGAATTTATCTGCATTTTTGGAGTTTGTGAATATTCTGAAAGTTGCTTGCCTTATGTACTTTTCTAATGTTAGACTGGAATCAAAGTGAAAGAAAAAATTATCACAATCATATATACAAAGTAGGATATTATTATTCAATCGATCAGCAGAGAATGTTACCTATTATTAATTACAAAATAAAATATTTTATACATGAAAAAGAGATTTAAAAAGCATTACACAGCAGAAAACAACCACTCTTGTCTACTGATTACTGTCATTAATTGTCATTGCCTTGAAAATATTCTTCAGAAATCTGGATCTGTTTGTATTTTCTTTATTTTTAACTTGATAACTTCAATTGACAGAAGTGCCCCTTTCCAGGTGTTATCCAAGAACAATGTTTATTTAAATGACTTGTTTAGAGTAACACAATAGGTAAATGAAAGCCAAGAAATGTAAATGTTGGCATAAAGGAAACAGAATGTTAGCGACTCACAGCAAACATAATTCTTTTGGTTACAGTTTGTTGTTGAACTCTAATTATCACCTGTTCAGTTGTCCTTAACACAGTCTATGTAGTTCTCTTATACAAACTATGTAAGATGGTATGAATTGGTGCTAAACAGAAATACAGTAACGATCTCCATAGCAGTAACATCCATTCCCCAAAGAATGTGAAGTATTTAATCCCTTAAACCACATGCCTTTAATCTATGAAAACAACTGATTTGACTCCACTAAAGGATATATTTATCATGAGTACATCAATAAAAATGGGAGTAAAGACAAGCATCTGTGCATAGTGTGCATCTCTATTATGCCTGGCTATGCCATAACAAAATGGAAACCTATTATTCACTAGTTTAATAACAAAATCACTAAGGGCAGCCACGGTGGTGCAGCGATTAGCATTGCCACCTCACAGCAAGAGGTTCTCCAGTTCAATTCTTGGCTGGGGTGCCTTCTGTGCACAGTCTGAATATCCTCTCTGTGGTCGCGTGGGTTTCCTCCGGTTGTTCCCATTTCCTCCCACATCCCATAGACATGCAGTAGGTGGACTGGACACTCTAAATTGGCCCTAGGTATGAGTGGGTGTGCCTTCTGTGGAAGGGTGGGTGTCGGGCTGGCAACTTGACACCGTAAAACTCCACTGCCAGTCATGAGTGGACAGATGATCTGCTGTGGTGACCCCTAACCGGGAAAAGCTGAAAGAAGAAGAAGAATAACAAAATCACTAAAAATATAAATATTGGCAATGCAAAAACAGACTGAGAACCAAAGTACAAGACCATGATCATAACCTATACAGTCTCAGTCATCTCATCACTGTTCTCTCAAGACTGCAAAACAAACCCTGTAATCTTCTGAGATTTATCACAAAATCAAAAATGTAACACGGGACTCATTTCTAGTTACTTGAAACCTTTCTACCTTATTCTTTCCAACAACTTGATAAGTCACAAATCTTGACTTTGCTGGATAGTTCTATATACAAAAATATATCATTTGTGTTGACTATTCCTTTTACTCTTCAAATATTTCAGAACTGCTCTTTCAAACACTTCTGGTGCTGATGATATCCTAGAAGACAATTTCATAAAGATGTGTCTAATCATAGGTCTGTTGCCTGCTCAAAGACTTGAACTAACTTTACCTAGCTTATTTTGCTAAAATTCTTGATTACCATCTCAAACAGAGAACAGCTCAGAATTTGGCTTAGTTGCAACAACTTATTCAACTATTTGAAATTAAAAATGTTCTTATTTAATCTATTTGTTTAAGTCTTTAGGGTCTGTACATATTCTAAACTTGTATTTTTTGACCACTGTTACATACAAATATTTTAAGCATGGGCATTAATGCCCTTCTAGCCTACCAATATACCCAAATTTGTTTTCCATAAGTGTCCATGTTAACATGTTATTTATCCATTCAGCTTATTCCACTTGCTTAACATTCATGCCTAGAGCCTCCAAACACTTCAAAAGTTCTAAGCTTGTTTCCCACCTTTCCTGTTACTAGAGTAGTCCAGATACAGATTTGCTGTATTCAGAACTGTTTTGTAAGTTTCTGAGTTCCACAGACCCTGCTGTATTAGAAGGAATCCTTCCAGCTTCTCAGTGGGAGTGGTAAGCACTAGTTGGCCTATCTACCACAAGAGGAGTGGTTTCTAGTTCTGAAATTGTAGTTTATTGGCCATTTGGGCAGTTTTCTATCCCTTTCAACTTTCTGGTTTAAAAGCCTGTGTTTGCATGGGTTTGCATGCCGCACAGCGAGACTAAGCTGGGGTAAACTATTACTGGTGCCAGAAAGCCTGCTCTTCAGTTTTTCCCTTAGATCTTGCTAGTTTTCTTCTCTCTTGCACTTTAATTAGCTAATTCACCTAGCACTTCATCAGACTTTTTGTAGCAAATACTGTAGCACACATAAGTGCTATAAGCACTAGATGTCCTATAAGGAAAAACCTCCGGTACTTAATAATGACCATCTCTCCTGGCATGTCTGAAGGTAATTTCCCTGTGCCTTCTCCTATTAACCTGGTGAACCTGAGCAATATGAGGCAGTGTAGCAACTTCCTCATGTACACAGACAGCCCTCTCCTCTTATCTCCCAACATTTAGACTTGTGAGAGATGCACTTATATCTCCAAATTGGAAGCCATGCACTCTCTAGCCAAGACCAGAATAGCTGGTTAAGAGGAGAAGGTCAACATCTGCACCACACCACATGGAACACATAGCCCTCCATAACACCCACCATCACAGCCCTCACATAAAAACACAAACCACACACCCACCTTTGTGGAGGCTCTCAATAGAAATCTACCCAAACAGCAGAGACCTCCAAGGCAGAAACGCACTAACTACCAGAACACAGCACAAACCACAAGACACATAGCTCACCTATGCAGTGTTTCCTTCAACCTTAGCCCATAAGGTAAAAACAGCTTGCCCAATACAATAATCATAGGTGACTCAATAGTGAGGCACACTGATGTCCCACTCACTAGGTTGAATAAGGGGAAGGTAACAGTCAGCTGTCTATCAGGTGCCAGAATCTGACAAATAACACACACACTCAGGTCACTCCACAACAAGTACAAGTATGACTCTGTTATTGCCCATGTTGGTGTGAATGACCTGAGATGCACCTCCCTGGACTACATGAAAAGAGACATGGTGGAGCTCTCGGATTATGTGCCCCAGGCCAGTATGACCCTAGCCCTAAGCAGCATCCTACCATTTCCCAGAATGATACCACAGTACAAACAGAAAATGACTGACTTCAACAATTGGCTATGTTTCTGGTGTCATTCTAAGGAGATTCAGTATCTGACTGCTTGGGATGACATGACTGACAGACCTCAATGCTTTGCCAGAGATGGCCTGCATCTGTCACCCCTGGGTTTATGGGTACTAGCTAAGGTTCTTGCCACCCCTATATTGCCTTTTTAGGCGGTGTTCCAAAGACTAAATTACCCCTGTAACAGTATAAATAAATGCAACCTGAGGATCATGCTGCTCAATGCTAGAAGTCTAAATCTCTAGTTGCAGTAACTCGAAGCACTTCTCAAAATGGATAACATCAACATTTGTGCTGTAACAGAGACCTGGTTTAAAGCAGCAGAAAGCACCCCCTGTGCTACCAGCATATAACTCATTCCACACCTTTGGGCCCCAGAACATGGACCGAAGCTCCCAAGGCAGTGGTGTCTCCATATTCATAAAAGATATGGACACCTCTAGACTAGTAGCCCAGCATAACACATCTGAGATACTCCAGGTACAACTAGCATTGGGTAAGATGGCAATTCAGGTCATAGCCTGCTATAAGTCCCCCACCATGTCCCAAGACTCTCACTCCACATTCCTAAGCACCCTGGAAACTATTACAATCCAACCCAACACTCTCATGCTAGGTGACCTCAACTACTCCTCCATCAACTAGGAAAACTACCAGTGGTGGCTCGTGATATCGGACTGCAGGACTGCAGCCTCCCCCAGCTGTGAACCACAATGGTACAATCCAAATCCTCCTAACCTGCTGCATAGAAAGTGAATCCTGACTGCTGCCTTACCAGTCAGGATTTAGGAAGAAGTCAGCAGACTGCTGATGCCCCAGAAGTCTATGCAGTGCTAACAGCATAGACTGGAAGGGGATCAGACTTCAAGATCAGCAGTCTTGAAATATTCGGAAACAGGAACTGGAAGTATGTATTCTGGCATGAACGCAAGATAGGATGAACAGTGTGTGTGTGTGTGTGTGTGTGTGTGTGTGTGTGTGTGTGTGTGTGTGTGTGTGTGTGTGTGTATGTGTGTGTGTGTGAAATGCCCCAGTTGATTTATACTGGTGGCTATAGAGAGAACTCAGGATACCTGCTGGTGGTAGTTAGAGAATACCTCAGGCTTAAACCCTGTACCCTGGGTTCAAGTAGCAAGAGCCTGAATTCCTTTTGTTTTGTACTGTTCTGTTCCTCATAAATCTGTGGTTTATGAAATTTGAATTCCTTGAATAGTTGTTGGTGCAGTGGTAGAATTGTTACCTCACAGCTAGAGGTTTTCTGGTTTGATTCATGGCCGGGGTGGAGTCTGCATGTCCTCCCAGTGTTTGTGTGTGGGTTTGCTCTGGTGTCCTCCCATGTTACAAAAACATGTGTCTGCAGTATTTCTCCCTGGGACTCTGCTGAAAATTGGCTCTTGCTTCAAGTCAGACTTTCCTGGTTAACAAATGTTAAATAAATAAAATTGACAAGTATTTGAATTTCAGACTTTATATTCTTCAGAAAGTGCATAGTAACACAAAACCTTTTATTCTAGTAATTTTCTAAGTTTATAAGATGAATATCTGAAATGTGTCCCTATTTTGGGGACTGTATTCCCCCATTATTGGCTTTGTCCAGGTTTTTTGTGTTAAGGTTGAGAGCTATGGTGAGAACTGAATTCACTAAATATGTTTTAGGGCTGTATTCCCCCATTACTGGCTTTGTCCAGGTGTTTTGTGCTAAGAGGTTGACAGCTATGGTGAGAACTGAGTTCACTAAATGATATCCATTTAAGTTTCAGTCTTCCTCTCTCACAAACAGATGATTTGGCATAGTGGTATGTTGCATTGACTATTTTGTACAGGGTCATGGGTTCAAGTCTTGGCAGTGAAATATATGGTGGCAACACAGCATTTTATTCTAGCAATTTTCCAAGATTATACAAGCAATGTTTAAAATGTGTCCCTGGCTTTTGGGCTTTTGTCCCCCCCCCAATAAATTTTGACTTTTTCCAGATTTCTTGTGCTGTGAAGTTGAGAGATACAGTTGAGTGTTGAGTAGATTTTACAAGGAGCTGAGAGCTGCAGGGGAAGAGAAGTTCAATGCTACTTATACTGAGGTTTTTGGCATTGCTAATAGCACAACAGGTAGTGTTCTTGCTTTTGATGCAGAAGGCTGTGGGTTCTACTCCCACAGGAGATATATGCTAACGTACTGAGAATGTCCTCTTTGGTGAAGATATTTAGTAACTATGAACCTGTTATCAGCTTGCCATCCATTCCCTATTGCAATATTACTAGCTTATCATTTTTTAATGTAACATAGGCAATTTATTCCTCAAAGGCAACAGACATGTTATTTGTAGATGAAACAATGACATATAAAGTTGTTTGCTAGCAGCAACCTATTCATTAGTTACAGATCTCTTCAATGTGGAATTATTTAGATGACTTTTACTTCTGCAGAGATTGTGCATCTTTACTGATACTGGTGGATTGTAGAAGTTTGAGTAGACTTTTATGATGGAAATGTTCTCAGTTGGGTAGTTTTGTCATTATCGGTGCATGCACTTTGTTTCATTGTTTACTGGAAAAATGTTTAAAACAATACATTTAAAACACCCTCTAACAACTGTACTGTATTATAGAAGAAATATAATGTAATACAATCAGGAAGGTGTATCACACAACACATGTATGTTTTGTGTGCAAGGAGCCTATCATTTGAAAACAGCCCCAAGTTAATCTTTATACTAGCCAAATGTATTTTCTTTGAATGTGGATTTCAATGCTGTTTCAATGAATGTAAGTTTCAAGGGCAGAGAAGTTTTAATGCTAAGTCTATTTTCATTGTGAGACTGCATTGCATTGTTTAGCAGATGTCTTAGTGTTTGTGCTGTAAAATGCAAAATAAAACTTTCAAATGAAATCCAAATCATCTTAGAAGCAAAGCAGTATGCACATTACAGTGTTTATGGCAAATGGGGCAAAATCGTCAAGTAATGGGACATTGGAATGGCTGCAGGGGGAGGCTCCATTTGACCATGATTTTGTTAGGGGGAAGGGCGGCAAACTCAAAGACAGCCCTGGCTGAACTATACCTCTCAACTGTCCAGATTTTCACAGAATGAATAGATATTTACTTCTTATTTTTGGTTTGTTTCTCATAAAATTTGTGGTTTTCTGGCAAATCATTTAGGAATTAAGTCACTAAATAATGACAGACATTGAGTTTCAGACTTTATAACCATCAGGAAAAATGCATGCTAAAGCAAGACCTGTTATTCTATCAACTAAGTTTATACAACAGCAATTTTTAGTACTGTTTGTATGTTCCCCCAATATAGTTGGCCTTGCCCAGATTTCCTGCGTTAACAGTTGAGAGGTACATGCAAATAAATTGCTTTATAGAATTAGCCATATCCAAACATCTCAGCTGTCCCTGATTTTGGTTCAAAATGTTGCTCTCCCACTAATAATCCCTCAGCAAAATGGCAATTTTGGAAGAAAATGTGGAGAGTTTACAATTAATAAATAACTGTAATAATCATAGTTATAGATTACTTTTATTTCAGAAATGCATGCAGATTCATTTACTTTGTCAGCTGCTCAAGTTAACAGTATTAATATTAAAAGTGTCCCTTCTTTGACAGGTTCCCAGCTGTATTGTGTGGCTATTTTATATTTTTGCATCACAGTTTTGGTCAATTTTTCATAAAATTGTAGTTTTCTGGCAAATTAGTGGCAAATCATTAAAGATTGAAGTTAGAAAATAATGACAGACATTTGAGTTTCAGATTTAATACCCTTCAGAAAATTCATACTAATACAATACCTACTATTCTATTAGAAAGTTTATAAGAGCAATATTTAAACATTGTCCTTATCTTTGGGCCTTTGCCCCACTTCTATTTATGGCTTTGTCCAGATTTCTTGCTCTCAGGTGGAGAGGTATGAAAATGTGTCAGGACCATCACAGTCAGCCAGAGACATTTCAAATTGTGACATACTTGTTGCACACCACTCCCCCATGTAATGACTCTGGATGTGTCCAAGCAAGGCAAGGAGCAGTTATGCAGTGTAAGTATGCAAAGTATCCCCCCATCCAAGGTAGACACAAGTGCTACAGTGGCATTTCATCTGTCCTTGCTTGATTTTGTAAAATGTTCTGGTTTTCTGTCATATTTTTATACTGTTAATTTATGAAATTTAGAAAGTGCACGTTGCTCTGTGTTTAAGTAGCAATGCTCTCATGACCATCAGGTAAGCTTGTTTGAGATTGTAAGATGCAAGTAAGCTTTAATAAGCATACTATTAAGGAATTACCAACACTGAAAGCCCTTTTGTTGTTGCCATGCAAAGAATACTTGCATGACTAGATAACGTTTAAACCTTGGGTATTGAAATGCATATGGCAGTATTTTTACTAAAGGACAGGATTACAGTATTTTAAGACACTCATTGCCTTTGTTGGAGACTTGCAGTCATCTTTGCAGGCTTTACCCGTAAACTAAACAGAATGCCAATCTATCATGTGTGGTCCATAACCTTTGCAATAATCTTTTAAGTAATTTATCTTGAGCTTGTTTCTTGTTTGCTGTTCATTTTTTTACTTTGATCCTGTTTTCCCCATGAAACAACTAGATAGTTGTCAGGCAGCAGGTCTTTTTTTGATAAAAAACATTTTTACAAGTGGGGGCATCACAGAGATTTCTACTTTCAGCATGTTACTTGGTACTTTTATAAAGCTGAATATAAATTATAATTAGAACTGCAGTGCAAGGAGAAGTGGTTTGAGTTGAGTGCTGCTTGTTTTTCTTATACTTGATTTTGACTGGCATTCCAGTAATGTATTTAAAAAGTAATTTATTTTTTCATGCCTCACAGCCTTTTTGTTTCCATCTAGATATTAAGTAAGCTGTCATGCAGCCAATGCATTGAAATGTTTTTTTTCTTCTACACTTCATTTTGTCTTGATTGGACTCTCATAATGATGGTTTGGCACCCAGGGCAGCATATTTAATTAAAGTTCCAGTTTTTGTGGTTTTGAGCATAGCTCCTCCCCTTTCTAGTTGGCTGCGCCCATTCCCATTGGCCCCACCCATTCAGCTGTCGCCTGCAGCCCCTCTTTGATTTGAAGTCACCAGCTGCCACTGAAAACTACTCATGCACCAATACACTGGCCAAACGCTTCCTGGAATTCATCAATTCCAATGACCTGGACCAGCTCATTCTTACCCCCACTGGAAGCAACATCCTTGACCTGGTTATTACTAACATGGGCAACCATTGTGCTACACCAATAGTCAATTATTCCCTGGTTAGGTCCGACCACAAACTAATCACAGTGTAAATCCACATCTCACCTACACCCCCCCCCCCTGCAAAGGTATCAACCATGAAAAACTACTCCAAATCTGACTTTGGACTCCTATAAACAGAGGTGGCTAACTTCATGGCACCCATGTCAATGCGAAATAGATGCATGACTGCCAAATCATACACCAATGCACTGTATGAACATGTACATAAATGCATGGAACTAGCCATACCCAACAGAACCAAGACGCTCTCCTCCAAAAAAAGGAAGCCAATCTGGTGTTCCCCTGCCATTAATAAATTCTACAACAGAAGGAATAAACTGTTGCAGAAAAAGGTGAAGTCCCAGGACTGGAAAAATTCCCTTATTAGCCTCAACAAAAAGTTGAGATCCCTCATCAAAACCTCCAAAGCCAGCTATGAAGGCAGAATTGTGGCAGACACTAAAAAGAACCACAAAGCATTCTATAGGTATATCAAGAATCTCCACAGCAATACCCAGATTTTCTCTGAGTTACTGCACAATGGTACCTCCTATACTGAGTCAACAGATATTGCCAGCATACTGGCTGACAGATTCAGTGCCAGTTTTACCCCTCTCTCCCCCTAAAGAATCAATCTCAATACTGGAAGAATGCCAGGCACCCAGCATTACTGCAGGACATGTTAAAGCTACATTGTCCAAGCCAGGAATACAGCTTCCATGGGACCCAACAATATTTCTGGCTGTGTTCTACATTAACTACAAAGTGAACTGGCACCACATCTGTGTGCCCTGTTCACTCACAGCCTCACCTCAGGCTTTGTCCCTACCAAATGGTGCACTGCTACAGTCATCATTCTCCATAAAGGAGGAGCAACTACAGACCCTGGAAATTATCACCCCATTAGCCTGATGAGTCTGATATGTAAGGCTATGGGGCACATCATGATGGACCTAATTAACAAGGCTGTAGGGAATCTCCAAACTCTAGATCCCACACAATTTGGTTTTGTGAAAGGTAGATCATGCCCGCTCAACCAGGTTGACTTCTTTGAGTCAGTCACCAGAGATGTAGTTGAGGGTAAGGCAGTTCCTACAGCCTACCTCAATCTGGTCAAGGCTTTTGATATCATTCCTCACTCAAGAAATATTTATAGACTCACCAAACTAGGCATCAACCCATATATTGTTAGGTGGGTTGCAAACTGGCTCACAGATAGAACCCACAGTGTGAAAGTAGCAGACTCCAAGTCAGACTGCTGACCAGTCATGAGTGGAGGCCCACAGGGATTGGTTCTGGGTCCTCTCCTGTTTGCCATCTACTTCTCAGAAGTCCAGGCTAACACGGAGGGACTCTGTCTGACCACGTTCGCAGATAACTGCAACCTGGGAGCCATTATTAACTCCCCAAGTGATGCAGACATCCTACAGAATGGCCTCACTGAGACCAATGACTGGTGTTGAAACTATGGCCTTAAGCTTAATACCAAAAAAATGTGTCATCATCCCCTTTGGGAAAAACTCAGTTCCCACTAATTATCACATTGATGGGAGCCCACTGAACACTGAAAGCATTATAAGAGATCTGGGGACACAGGTTGACAGCAACCTCTCCTTTGACCAGAACATTGCCACTGTGGTCAGAAAGTCCTTCTATGTGGCACATCTCATTACCAAAGGTCTTGCATCCAGGAAAAAAGAGGTCATCATTTCTCTGTACTCTTCCATCATTAGACCAATCATAGAGTATAATGCCCCATTTGGCATGGACCTCACTAGACACTTGCAACAGCTGGAGAGGCCACAAAAGTACCTCACAAAGAGGATCCTAGGCCTTAAGCACATGTCCTACATGGACAGACTCAGAAAACTCTAGCTATTCTCTGTCTCATATCATCTAATAAGAGGCAATCTCTGCTTGACTTACAAAGCCATGTTTGACCCAACTTTGTTAGAAATGCTGCATCTAAAGAAATTCCAATCCTTCCACACCACACGCTCTGGTGACTTCAACCTCATTACCACAATCAACAGACCATGCTGGGGGGACAAGTTCATAACCCAGAGACTGCCCATGCTCTGGAATAGACTTCCCATACATGTCAACCAGAACACCTCACTGGTCCTCTTCAAGAGAAATCTTGATGAGCGGATGGGAAATAGAAAGTTCACCCCAAGGATCACTCCAGTGGCTCTACTTGACAGAGGCCCTGGGAACTAACGTTGGGCAGCACAATGCCAGGGCACTTCTATGGACTAGGCTTGTAAAGGCTCCAGGGCCATTAGCCTAGTACATACCTATGAACCTATGTAGTTCTGCTTCTAAGCACTGCTGAGACTTTATGTGCAACTCACACTCCCTCATGTGAAATTTTAATGCAGTATAACTCTGGCAGACAGCCTAATCACTGAAATAAACTGAGGGAATCTGCAAAGTATCATCTGTATGCTAACCAGTTTGCTTTGTGATCTGTAGTGAAGCACTCATAACTGTATTTCTGTTCTTATAATTGCTAACAGTATTAATAACATGTTAACATAGGGGATCTGTTGCAATTAAAACCTAGGTTTTGCTGACTTGAAAAGATAGATTAGTAGTTTATAGAGCTTAGTTACTAACTTGATCTTTTGAATACACAGAAGTTACCTAGATGTCAGTGTGGTAACTGTCACTCGTCTGGTCAGGATAAAACAGATGAACATTCATGGATTCAGTTCAAGTAGCTTTATTACACACAAACATATTAGAAATGAGACTTTGTAACTTAAAACTTAAATAAACTTATAAACAGACTGACTACCACACTCATACATGTTAACAGTCTGTCTGCTCTCTCAAAATGGCAGTGCTACCTGCACGTGCTCACTATTTATATACACATGCTTACATCTCTAATGCTTCTTAAAGGTACATGCACACTCTCTAATCTACAACCTCCCTCTTTGAGAAACAGTCCAAATAATAAATGACAGTATTCAATGATGTGCAGTTTACAGAAATGATCTTTTGACATGCAGTTATACAGAGCTAATTATTTGACATACAATCATACAAAATCAGACACATATAAAACAATCATGCCCAGGCTGCTGTGTATTTCACACTAGGTCTGGAAATATGACCTGATCATGTACCATAAATGTCAGAATTGGATCTAGCAATGGGGACTGTCTTCAAGGAATGTTCAACTTTGGGGACAACTGGGAAATCATCAGGAATGCGAATGGATACAGAGATGTTCTTCGGTATGAACATTGTCAGGTTTGCTCTGAGATCTAGAGTCTGTATCACAGGTACGATGATGTGCTATCACTTCTGATACAGGAAGAAGAATGCCTGCAGTTTCTCCTGTATTCTATACCCTCAGATTCCACTAAGTAGGATCTCGTCTTGGCACATATAACTCTTACTTGGCCAATTCGATCAAAGCCTTTCACCGTTTGCATCCTCACTGTCTCTCCTTTTAACGGACAAAGAAATATGCTCATTTTATCATAGCTGGACTTCTTTGAAGAATGCTTCTTAAAAGGTTGGACTTTGATTGCTCTGTTGTTTTTAGCATTAGGCATCAACAAACTAGAACTAATATGCAAGGTTGTTCTGGTTTGCCAAGATAGAAGTCTCTGAGCAGGCAAGCCAAGTAGGTTCTCATGGGGTACATTTCTGCGACTAAGTAAATTCAAGAAGATATCAGTATTGTCATGCTTTGACCTCTCTAGTAATTGCTTTGCACTCTGTACTGCACGTTCAGCAAGACCGTTTGACTGTGGGTATTCAGGGCTACTAGTAACACGAATAAAGTCCCACTCTTTTGCAAATTTCTGAAACAATTGACTGGTAAACTGAGAAGTGTTGTCACAAATAACTGTGTGGACTGCCATGGACTGAGAAATGATGTTTTATCTTAGTAATAACAGCACTGGATGTTAGGATAGGTAGAAAATCATTCTCAAACCAGTTTGAATAAGAGTCTATCAACAGTAAGTAATGCTGATTGTTCCACTAAACTATGTCAATTGCTACTGTTCGCCAAGGTAGTTCAGGAATTTGGTTTAGCTGAAATGGCTCTTTTTGCAAATGCAGCTTAGTATTGTTGCACGCTGAACAAGAAGAAAGCACTTCATCAATGTCTTTTGATAGAGAAGGCCAAATTACTAGTCCTCTTGCTCAAATTTTGGTAGAATCAGAACCTGGGTGGCTGCAATGCAAAATCTGAATGTATTCACATTGTAAGGAAGTAGGAACAATAACCTTTGGACCTTTGAAAATGATACCATCTTCCATCAGCATCTCATCTCTGTATGGAAAGTAAGGCTGCAACTCTGGCAGTACACAGGATTGCTCTGATGGCCACCCTACATTGATGAAGTGGTTAAGCTTTTGCAAAATTAGATCAGTCTTTGTATGATCTCTTAGCTCATCAAGTCTCATGGTAGAAAAATTATGCACTTACATGACATCAAAGCCAAAATTCTCTGCAGCAAGCTGTTCCATGGTATTTCTGGGTGATCTGGATAAGGTATCAGCCAGATAAAGAAGTTTACTTTTTGTATAGACCATTTTGAAATTATACTTTTGCAATTTGAGCATCATTCTTTTTAGTCTTGCTGGAGTTGAATGCATAGGCTTATTTAAAATAGTGACTAAAGGTTGATGGTCAGTTTCTATCTGGATAGCTCGGCCATAAATATAATCATGGGACTTCCAACATGCAAACACAATTGCCAAAAGCTCCTTCTCAATTGAGCATACTGCATCTCAGCTTTGGTAAGAGTTCTAGATACACAGGCAACAGGTCTGCCTTCTTGTAGAATAACTGCACCAAGACCAAACTTTGAAGCATCACAAGAAAGAACTACTGGTTTGTGGACATCATAATACCTTAATGTAGGCAGGTTAGCAGTTTGCTGTTTGAGGTTATCAAATGCTCTCTGGTGTTGTTCTAACCATGACCAGGCAACATTTCTGTGTGTCAACTCTCATAAAGGTACTGATAACTCATTAAGGTCAGGGATAAATTTGCCCAAATAATTAACCATACCAAGAAAATGCTGTAGGAGTTGGGCATTGTCTGAAGCTGGCATTTCAAGAATGGCTGCTTGCTTGGAAGGATCTGGTCATAAGCCTATACTGGTAAATAAATGACCTACATAAGTAACTTCTGGTAGTCTGAATTTGCATTTCAGAGGATTGAACTTTAAATTCACTTCACAAGCTTAAATTCACTGCACACGGGTAGCCTGAAAACATTTGCTCCATTGCATGCTGAAAAACTTCACTGGAAAAATTTAGTCCAAATGGCATCCTGAGGAATCTATATCTACCAAATGGGGTACTGAATGTAGTCAGTAGTGAAGATTTGTGATCAAGCATTACTTGCCAAAATGAACTCTTTGCATCTAAGACAGAAAAAGCAGTGACATTTGGCATGAGGGTGGCAATTTCTTTGACTGTACGCATAGGATGATGAGGTATTTTTAATGCCTTGTTCAAACCTCTTGGGTCAATGCATATTCTGATTTCATCACAATTTTTCTTATGAACACCTACGAGGGAAGACACCCACTCAGTTGGTTCTGTGACTGGACAAATCACACCTTGCTGCTATTGGAACTCTTCTTGCTGGTCTAACCACTGCACTCTTCTGGGTCTGGTTTCATGGAGTACACAACTGGAAGTTTGCCTAGCTTGACGTTAAAAACATTAGCATACTCTGAGAAAATAGCATCACTGAAACTGGAACTGGGATATGTGCTTATATGATGGACTTCCTTGGTAAAAGAAAGCAGTTTCATTCTTAAACTGTCCCTGAGACCTAATAATGACTAAACAGGTCTTCTGACTACATAAAATTGCAAGCTGTAACTGTTCCCAGATGAATAGCATAAAAGCACTACTGAGCCTTCGGTTTGAATCTCTTCACCTCCATAAGTAACAAGCTTTGCACAGTTGGCCAGATTAAGTTGCTCACCAGCCCTCACTTTAGCAAATGTTTCTGTTGACATTACATTACACTTTGAACTGGTGTCTTCATTGAGCCCTGTGGGCTTACCATTGATTAGGACAGTACAAAATACTTCATTCTTTGCCAACAAATCTACTGCATTAACATTTTCACTGACAACTGATATACCATCTACATAGAAAGTAGGGTTGCAGCTTTCTATATGGTCAGCTTGCATTTTCAGTGACCTTTCTTAATAACTGAATAAGGCTTGCTTGGTTTACAAAATGTTTCAAAATGTTTCAATTTTTTACACTTGTGGCATTGCTGACCAAATGCTAAGCACTTCTCTCTTTTAGACTCATGGTTGGCACCACAATTATGACAGTTAACAATAACACTTGACTTGTGTTTTGGTGACTCACTCCTAAACTGCACTGAGCATGACCTTTTTACTGAGCTAGTCTTGGAACTTGCTAGAAAGCTATGGGTTTTCCCTGTCAGACCCGCATGGGTTGCATCTTCTATGTGTTTAGGCCTGTTTCTGCTTGCCATGTGTTGCATGCTGTCTACGTTTGCTCTAGAGGCTGCTGAAACTATGCTCTTATCACTTGCAAGCATACTTGTGTGCCTTTCATCTCTGTGGCCTTGATTAATATTAAATCACTGTCCTGAAGCAAAATCTTTCTTACTGCAGCACTATTAACACCACACACAACTCCGTCCTTTATTAACTCATCTTTCAAGTCACCACATCTGCACATTTTGGCTTTATTTCTCAAGTCATTAAAATAAACTGCAAAAGTTTCACTTGGCTTTTGGTCTCTTGTATAAAATAAGTGCCTCTCTATTGCAACATCTGTCTGGGGATTACACATTTCTCTAAATTTGCATTTTAAGCATTCAGGGTCCTACCTTGATTCAGCCAGTACCATAATATGGTGGTTCCACCCTCCTGCTTATACTTCTGGTGCATACACAAATTAATGCTCTCTTTCACTAGCCTCTGACTCAGCTGAGTTAAGCAAAATGAATGCCCTTGTATGTGCATTTTTGTCAGAAAAAGCTGCTTGTATGAAAATATCATATTCCTGATAAAATACTCTCCAATTCTCTGCTATATTATGATCAAACACAAGTGGACTTGGTCTATAAAATGCCTCTGCCATCTCAACACACAGTAGTGAAGGTGTTTGAAATTATGTATGAACATGCATATATATATATATATATATATATATATATATATATATATATATATATATGCCAGAACTTTATGTCAGTACTTGTAATTATGCCCAATAGCATGACAAATCCTTTAAATAACTGCACTTTGCCAAATGGTGGTGCTGCGGTAGCGTTGTCGCCTCACAGTAAGACATTGTCCCATTCGATTCTCAGCTAGAGCATCTTCTGTGTGGAGATATGCATGAATGGGCATACCTTCATTGAAGGTTGTGCATCAGAGCTGGCAACTCGGCACATAAAAATCTGCTGCCAATCATTGGCGGACCGGAGTTCCGCTGTGGTGGCCCCTAACTGGGAAAAGCCGAAAGACACAACAGCAACAACTTTGCCAAATAAGTCTCCATAGCACAAGAATACTCTGAAATCACTGTAGTTTGTGAAACCACTCCTTATCAGTGTAAGAAATACTTTGAAATGACTGTACTTTGTGAATAAACTGTACACAGCAGAAAAAGCTCAGAGTAAGAAACACCTCAAAATGAATGCACTTTGCAAAAAAACTGTACACAGCACAAGAACTTCAAAATGGCTGTACTTTATGAAATATCTCTGCACAGTGTAAAAAAGGTCTGAAATGGTAGCACTCTGTGAATAAATGTACACTGCACAAGAAATGTTTTGAAATGACTGTACTTTGACTGCACTTTGCAATATAACTGTACTTTGCACACAGCAAACTTTTTGAAATAATTGCACTGTAATAAAGCACATACTCAGCAACACTTTGCACACTCTGAAATACTTCAAACAACTCTAATTATGCTTTGAATGGCTTCGGTCAATGCGAAATAGTAGGTTGTGCTCAGACACACCCCTGGATTCTGCATGCCTTGCATGGCGTGCAGGATTAGTGCAGGAGCTGTTGCAGGCAATATGTCTGCTGTGATCCAGGAACAGCCTGCAGGGGTGTGCACAAGCATTCCTGCACTAGTCCTGCATGGACTAAGCCAGTGTATGCAAATCACCCCATTTGAAGGAGAAATCTATGTAAATGAGGTGAAATTGTGATTAAGGAAGCTTGAAACCGTCCGTGCAGGACTAGTGTAATGTGCAGAAATGTACTTGGTTAGTAACCGAGTACATTTCTGCAAAATCCAAAACAGAGCCTTGACAGCTCTAAATAAAGGCTGCATATCAGTCAGGAAGCATGCCAATGGCCAAGTATAAGGCCATTGGCATTGCAAACAGCTTACAGAATAAAAAAATAAACTTTTTTTTTTTTTTTTTTTTTAGCCAATCTCGGCTGTTTAAGTGTAGGGCAGCGGCACGCAAACGGGATTGGGGGAAAAATAATAAAATAAACCTAAAATAAGAATTCTGACTAAAATCACTATTCTGCCATGAAAGTCAATGGCAGGCAGAAGACAACAGGGCCAGTGAGTAGTGGTTGCTAAGGGGGGAGGCTAAGTGTGAGACATGTAACTATGCATTAGCAGGCAATCTTATGCAAATGAGGGGAATTATACTGATTCCCCATTTTCCCCAGCATGCTAGTTAGGTCTCAACAGTGTAAGAGTAGGAATAGCTTGGTGCAAGCCTAGGAGTTATCTAACATCATAGGGGGTGTCAGACATACTGTAAGTGGATTGGAGCTTTGTTGCTCAGGTTTGCTCCTAGCTAAGCAAAGTTAAGCAAAGGGGTGTGTCTGAGTCTGCCTAGCACTCTTTACATTGCCTAAGCAGGTGTGCATGCTGCACACTGGATTTTAAAGGAAAATAAAAAAATTATAACCAGGAAATAGCAGCTCTGTGCACATTTGAGCCCTCTGTTTGTGCGGCGCACCCCTGGGCTTAAACAGGAAGGCAATGGGAAGGTATAACAGTAGTAGGAAGGTAATCTAGGAGAACTAGGATAACTGTCAGGTGAAATGTACCAGAATCAGCCAATTACACAGGCAGAAGACCAGCCCAGCCCAGCCCAGAACACTACTATAAACTATGCAAACACCTTCCCCTCTGGTGTTTCCCACACTCTACACCACTGGTGTATACAAGCGAGAAACATTTAACAAACAAAACAACAAAATGATAGGGGTCAACCAACCCTTAGTGAGGAGATGGAGAAGAGTGTACAGACCCAGGGTAACCTACCAGGGGCTACATGAGCTGGAGATAGTGGAGCGCTATTGGGTGGACAGGGACCTCCTACAGCAAACTGTTGAGCTGTGCTGGCCACGCCTGACACACAGAACTAACAGAGGGTAAGAGAGCGTAGGCCTAAGAATACTAGCTACAGGTACCTTCCAAAGACAAACTGGGGATATGATGGTGATCTCACAGGCAACAGCATCCAGGGTACTCCACCAGTTCCTGGATGCCATGGCAGCACATGTCGGTGAGCACATTTATTTCCCCAACACCCGTGAGGCATTGGCCAGCAATATGCAACTGTTTCACCAAACAGCAGAATACCCTGAGGTAGTCGGTGCTATAGACTGCATGCACATATGCATCAAAGCACTGCCCAGTGAGCAGGGTAGGGTCTACATCAACCACAAGGGCTTCCCCTCTGATCAACTGCCGGGTCATGTGCGATGCCCAGGGCATAATAATGAATGTGTGTGCTGGCTGCACTGGAAGCTATCATGATTCCCACATCTAGCAACTGACGCAGCTGTAACAGAGATTTGCCAATGGGGACATTCCTCACAATCACCTAGTGGGGGATTCTGGATACGCACTGGCTGATGACACCCATCAGAAATGCATGCACACCCGAACAAGAACACCATAATGAGGCACACGCACAGACCAGAATTATAGGATAGCATGTGTTTGGGATGCTCAAGTCACGGTTCTGGTGCCTGGACACATTCGGTGGAGCCTTGCAGTACTCATCAGCTACATGTACCCAAATTGTCATTGTATGTGCCATGCTACACAATATGATCCTGCAGAAACAGCTGCAGCAGGAACAACACAGGGCAGGGCCACACAGACCCCCCACCATTGCCAAGGCCTGCACAGGCACAGAGTGACTCAAAGGAGGTACAACCTGAGCCTGCCCCAGGAGGCAGAAGGAGGCATGCCCAGTATGCCCTGTCCTTGGCAAAGAGGCAACACATAAAACATACAATGACACAGGAGGGACCCAGGGAATAACACCTCTCTCTGACTCTCACATACAGTAAAAGGGATGCCAAACATGACACGACCTGTGCTCAACCGTGTGTAGGGAGTGTACTATGTGCATAAGACATAGGCAGCCCTGCAGCACCACCCTCAATACTGGGACACCCACAAGGTAAGTGACTCACACAGCCAGTCAGGGGGGGTTCACATACCCAACAACAGTCACAGCGAGCAGGACAGGTGTAGACAAACACAAACAAAGGCTGTGCTATGGCCTCTGTATGATGCCTGTGGGTACCCTCCCCCCAGGCCTACACAGACAGACTACAGCAGGTCAGGCAGTAGGACATTAGTTCTGAAGGGAAGGAAGTCAGAAACTAATATGTAGGTAAAGCAAAGCTAAGATCTGTAGAACACTGGTATGCCTCTAGTCAGCATGATAAGTTAGAATACAGAATGAAATGGAGTACCTGACATACCAGTACAGTCATAGCAAATGTGTACAAGTGTCAGGTGTGCCCCCCCAACCTACGTAGCAATGTAATAACAGTCAGATGTGCCCCTCAATCCTTTGTAGACATGTAGAAATAGTCAGGTGTGCCCCCCATCCTATGTACACCTGTAACATGTCAGGTGTGCCCCCTCAATCCTGTGTAGAAATGTAGAAGAGGTCAGGTGTGCTCTCCCCATCCTATGTAGAAATGTAGTAACAGTCAGGTGTGCCCCCCAATCCTGTGTAGAAATGTAGAAATAGTCAGGTATGCCCTCCCCATCCTACGTAGAAATGTGGTAACAGTCAGGTGTGCCCCCCAATCCTGTGTAGAAATATAGAAATAGTCAGGTGTGCCCCCCATTCTACATAGTAAGGTAATAACAGTCAGGTGTGCCCCCATACTCCTGTGTAGAAATGTAGAAACAGTAAGACCCCACCTGTATATGGCAATAGCAGAAGACTGCAGCATGCAGTGCAGGTGTCCCATCCAGGTGTGTCCCTAGCGGTAGGTAGCACTCTGCCAGAAAACACACCACCTGAGCAAGACTGTTAGGAGGTATTGGCATGAACACCTATCACACCTACCATGGCACCCCAGGGGAATATATGGTATGGTGGTCTGGGACTGTAGGACTGACAGAATGCAACAACCTGCCAATTCTGGCATGCAGCAACACCTAATGCCCGACAGGCGCCTGCCAAAGGCCTGTGTCTCACACACACTGCCAATGCATGTTATGCCACAGACACCCAAATAACATAACACACTCCACATAAGCCATATGCAAGGCCATGTGGACAAACCACAATATCATGTCCACCATATCCCACTGCATGAACTGTGGACCAACACTAACACACACCTGTGATGGGGTGATACCCTTAGGGAAACTATCAGAGAATGTATGCATAATGTACAGAAGAGGTTAAAATAGAGGGGGAGTGGGAGCATGGGCAGTATGGAATGTGCAGGGTCCGACACCAAGCTGTGTGCACACACTATCCCTGGCTGCAAGCACATACATGGGTGGCTACACACCTGCCTGTACACCACAATAGGGTAAATGTCCTGACCCATGGCCCCTGCCCCTGGCTGACCTGTGTGAATCTGTGCAGCTGTGAGGCATTGCCAGAGCAAGATAAGCCCATACTGTCATGTTGATGGGCGTACAAGTATGGGATCCTCTGCCAGTACTGTACCAAGGTGCTGAACCGGATACACAAACCCAGCACCAAGTGTCTGCAGCTCCCCCTCCAGAATGGCATAACTTACCATGAATACGTAGGTGTCAGCCCACAATACCGGACACAGCCACAGTCACCCTTGTTCCCCAAGACATCACTGTGAACATGAATGTCCACCTGACAGTACATGAGGAATGAAAACATCACTGTGTATAACAGTACACGTCTGAATATCTCTGTTAACAGCAGAACCATGCAGCTGAAGCAGCACAGACACAATCACCTACAGTACACACTATCCCCTGCACAGTTTGTCCCCATATTGCCAAATGATCGACAGATACCCTGCCGAAACAGTATGCTACCTGTAGATGTACAACACAAAGGTCTGCACTGCAGTACAAAATACCTGGACTCGATCCACACATTCAATACAGACGGGCATACTGGGCATGCTCCCACACTTAGAGAAATGAAGGCAATGTCAGTCAACAACATACTGAAAGGTCATACTGGGTATGCTCACACACTTAAACAAATGAAGGCCATGTCTGCAAACACCAGTGGACCAGATATCTAGCAGTCACAGATGTTAGTGCAGACTCTCCTCAGTATGCACCACTCATACTTTGCCCACACAGTGGATAGGGATACAGACATATATCTAAGGACAACACACTATAATAAGCCAAAGGTAGATGTACATAGATGTGTGGAAGAGGGTGACTGTGACAAGGAACCATCCAGGCCTGTCCCACCCAGCTCACAGCCAAAGGGCCACAATCACATGAGGTTCAGATGTCACTCACTGTAGATACTAGCCACCAGTATCTGTCAGCATTACAGACTATGTGGTGCAAGTGCTAACTGTGCAACATGACTGTACAAGGAATATACAACTGATGTTATTTTTGTTATTTGCTGTTATTTTATCTGTGAGTCATGCAGCTTATCTCCCTGGGCCTCTACTGAAAATGGACATATATCCAGTTAGACTAGCCTGGTCAACAAATGTAAAATAAATAATAATAAGTAGTCATCTAGCAGGTGTATATACATACCTGTGAAATATGACTGTGTGTGCCCGCATGTCATGTGTCAACCTCTAGATGAATGGGTTATGGCCCATGCACACACTCTGCCCTCCCCATAGCCCTACTATGACAAGCCTGCTGAGGTCATCCACTGTGAAATACACCTTTGGGTGAGTTGTAGCCCAGTAACCTCTGTGGTGTGTCCTATAACTGCGTACTGCTGTAGTGTGATAAACTAGTTTGGTAGAAGTTCTAATCCCAGACATGGCAACTGTGTGTGTCTCTGTCTGTGTAGAGAGCAATGCTTTTTACGTTAGTCACACTCACTGCTATTCAAATGCCATACTTTGTCAAGGCTGCTGATGTCATACACTATGAAATACACCTATTGGAAAGCTGTAGTCCAGTAATCTCCCTGAATTGTCCTATAACTATATACTGCTGTAGTGTAATAAGCTAGTCAGGTAGGAGTTCTAATCCCAGACATGGCAACTGTGTGTGTGTGTGTTACTGTCTGTGTAGAAAACAATGTTTTTTAGGGTAGTCACACTCACAACAAATTAAATGCCCTAATTTGTCAAGGCTGCTGATGTCATACACTGTGAAATACACCTTTCGGAAAACTGTAGCCCAGCAATCTCTGTGGCGCATCCTATAACTGCGTACTGCTGTAGTGTGATAAACTAGTTAGGTAGGAGTTCTAATCTCCAACATGGCAACTGTGTGTGTCACCGTCTGTGTAGACAGCATTGCTTTTTAGGCTAGTCACACTCACTACAATAAAATTGCCCTACTTTGTTAAGGCTGCTGATGTCATACACTGTGAAATACACATTTTAGAAAGGTGCAGCCCAGTAATCTCTGTGGTGCATCCTATAACTGTGTACTGCTGTAGTGTGATGAACTAGTTAGGTAGGAGTTCTAATCCCAGACATGACAACTGTGTGTCTCTGTCTGTGTAGGGAACAATGCATTTTAGCCTAGCCACCCTCTCTATACTTCAAATGCCCTACTTTGGCAATCCTGCTGATGTCATTCATTGTGAAATACACCTTTGGGGAAGGAGTACTCTAATAATCCCTCTGGTGCATCCTAAAACAGCATCATGCTGTAGTGTGATATAGAACTCTGTTAGGGGCTCTATTCCCACACATGTTGGTTGTGGATGTTTTGTGTGTGTTTCAATGTCTGTGTAGGTAGCAATGAATTTTAGCCTAGCCACACTCACTACAATTCAAATACCCTAGTTTGGCAATCCTGCTGATGTCATTCATTGTGAAAAACGCCTTTGGGGAAGGAGTACTCCAGTAATCCCCGTGGTGTGTCCTATAACAGCGTCATGCTGTATTCTGTGATATAGAACTCTGGCAGGGATTCTTTTCCCACACATGTCAGTTGTGGATGTTTTCTGTGTGTTTCAATGTCTGTGTAGGGAGCAATACATTTTAGCCTAGCCACACTCACTACAATTCAAATGCCCTACTTTGGCAATCCTGCTGATGTCATTCAGTGTGAAATACACCTTTGTGGATGTAGTACTCCAGTAATCTCTGTGGCGTGACCTATAACTGCGTAGTGCTATAGTGTAATAAACTAGTTAGGTAGGAGTTCTAATCCCAGACATGACAGGTATGTGTCTGGGTTTGTAACTCGTATCCTGTGTGGAGTTGGCTGTGAGTGCATAACAACTGGACTCAATAGGCAGCGGGTTTTGCAGATTTCTTATATGGTGGCCCTAGTATATATCACAATGTCCAGCATACAGGGATAACAGATGTGAAATAGCCGAGAGGCTAGGGTGCAAATCCATACCCCTACATGTGACATCAAGGCCAGGCAAACAAAGTTAGCAACACTAGTATTACCCAGAGAACACTCTAATCCCATGTCTCATACACACACACACACACACACACACACACACACGCACACACACGCACACACACACACACACACACACACACACACACACACACACACACACACACACACACACACACACTTGCCCAAGCAGCAGCCGCTATGTTGGTAGTACCCTGTATATTTCCTACTGATAATAACCATGGTATGATTACAGTGGGCTACAGAGGGCATGGCACCCTGTCTATCTGTCCAATAGGCATGTACATGCTGACAGTGCACTTTCCCCATGTTCCCCACTGGACACCGGCAACACCTGTGGGGCCATCAAATGTAACCCACAAAGGACATACCAAGCCTGAAAACATGCCCTGTATGGACAGATGCCACTGATACCAGGGAATGGCAGTATCATGCTATCAATGTAGGTGCAGGGTAAACCTGCTGTCCATTACTAGTTCCCACCACATGAGGCCAGGATTGGTACATCTGATGATAATCTGTGTACACAACATGGGCCAGACACCCCAGGTACAGTTCCACATGTCACTGTACATGCATGTGGGAGGTGTGCACATCCCATACATGGAACACATACATGGCAAGCGATGCACAGCATTGCCCACACACAATAGTCACCCATGTGACTGGATGGTGAATATAATATCCACCTGTGTGGACAAATCCATAAACTACACCCCTGAGTCACAATGCAGACCATTGTCATGTGGGCTGATGCCAAGGTATACCCATCAACTAGCCTTGTATAGCTGTCTGACACAGTCGACCACTACATACCCGTGAATCAATGCACACATGTATGTCAGTACTGGCACCGTGTGTGTGTGTGTGTGTGTGTGTGTGTGTGTGTGTGTGTGTGTGTGTGTGTGTGTGTGTGTGTTGTATGATGCGTATGATCACATTCACACTCACTACAATCCCCACTGGCATACTGAAGCATGCTGTCCAATGTCAGACACCGTCACATACCCTTTGGCCATATAACCTCTGTATGACTCCTGTGGTGCATGTGATACCGGCACAGTAATGTGTTGTGGAAATTTCACTAGTGAGGAGTTGTATTCCTGGCCTTGCCGTGTGTATCAGTGTGGGTGCATCCCTGTGAGAGTGTGGCTGTATTGATACGTGCACCTGGTCATGCAGACAGGCACGTGTGCTACTGTATAGCTACCATATTCCTGTTGCAGATGCAACTCACCATCACATATACATTTGCAGGGCTCCTCAGCATGTAACCTATGTGGTACATCTGATAACTGCATAGAAATGTGATAGCATGACATTGTTGCCAGGGGTTTGATACACTGTGCTGGTAGGTGTGTGACACAAACATGCTTACGTTTTACTCTCCCACTCCTCTCTAACTTTACTTTGCCTCTGTATGCCTTTCTCACTCCCTCTATAGTGGATGTGGAGACCTACACCTGCTTTGCTTAGGCAGCAGCATGTGTATTTTAACTGATGCTCATGATCAGCTGATGGTCACTGCATGAATTGAAGCCCTCCTCTAGCTGATTGCATGTGGAACAGCTGTGGTAACATTCCCATTGCCAAATGCATGGAAACACACTCCAATATCTAGGAACATCATGTTGGTGTTGGGCCTTTTCATTCACTGTGAGCAGGAACTTGTTCTACTGTTTGGCAAACAGCATCTCAGATGGATTGGGGATTTACCTATAACAACATACACTGTGGAAACAGGGCAACACACAGGAGGGGAATGTGCCTGACCTGACTGCAGACTGTAAGTGCTGCTATACTGCATTTGGAGTAATGTTGGTTTAACAGGGGGTGTGTGTGGATATGGTTGTCCTACATGTTTTAATAACTGCCATGTCAGAGCTATGTTTATGAGGGAACCTCATCTGTAGGGTTATCAGCAGACTGGGCAGTGTGTGTTGCCTTTTGTTTCATGTGTTACCCACAGAGCACCTATCTGTGGACTCCAGAAGGTAGTGTGAGGATTGCAGTCTATAGATGGTGACAGCCATGAGAGTTACTGACTTCATATCCCTCCTAGGACATATGTTGCAACAAACCTTGTTACAACAGTAAATGTATGAGGTTATCACAGCAATATGTCAATATTGGCCCTGTGTTTGTGCCTCCAGCCACAACTCTGTCAACCTTTGTACATATTTCATGCAGTAAGACGTGCATATGTTCTGTACACCATAATTAGTGACATCATAACTGATAACAAGCCAGTGAGATATCAGACTGCTACACATGTTATGTATAGTAGGGGTTATATCTGATGACATCACCTGGACATTCTGTGGTTGTGTGTACAGTACTGAGGTCTGTGTATTTAAGGTGAATGTCGACAGTGTGTGTATTGATAATATGTACGGTGGCCTGAGTACAGACTGTGGTAGATGTCATTGTTCTTGGTCCTGTTCTATCTGATGTTGCATGCTGCTTCACTGTATGTTACCCTATCGGCTTACATGTTTGTAGGGCCATACACACACACATGTCCCATACCACAGACAGGCATCAGACCACACTGTGTAGCGGCCCAGTATATGTAGGGTTAGTGTGTGAGTGGCACATATGAGGATGGTGTTGAACAAATAGTCCATATACTGTAATATAATGCTAGCGTACCATACGTGGCTGTGTTCACATTGGCTGTGGTTATGCACTTTTGCAGTGATGCATTGTACTCTGTGCTGTGGCATGTCTGTAGAGCCTCCTATATATGCATGAACGTGTGCATTCCCCAATAGGAAATGTAGGCCAGTGTTGAGCCAGTCTGCCTGTAGCCTGCACAGTGCTTTGTTACATGCCTAGCAGCTTAGTGTACGTACCCAGTGAGATGGCATGCCCAGATGCTTGCCAGATGCACTGCTGCTGGTCCTCCCTTAACAGTCATGTATGTCATACAGAGCAGTTGGATGCTGTACAGATGTATGTCAATATCTAGTGGGTAGTATGTAACCATGGCACATCTGTACCAGTGGTTAATATGTGTCGAACAGACAGGGGTGTGTGAATGCATAACCTATGGGGGCAAATGTATACCAGTCGTTATGTGTTATACCCATCTACATGGCTATTAACATCCACATTGTCAGGCTTGGTCCTCATGTCTTGCACTAAGGGGTTCTGTGTACACCTCTGAACTGTCCAGAGTGTGTCAGAATGTCCACATATATTAGCCAATATCTCTGCTGTAGTCCACAGGAGCATTACGTGCTAGCAGCGGTACTGTACTATGATGTCCTTAGGATGCCTGTCAGTAGCCAATGGCGTACATTTTCAAAGCAGATATGACCTCCCACACACACCATGTCTGTGAAGACAATCCCTATTACAGAAGCAATAGTCTACAAATATACCTGCTATACACACCTGACATCCCCATGCACAGAGAGCATTACAGACAGCAGGTAGCAATACCTCTTACAGGAGAACCTGCACACTCAGGTCAGCTACATATCTGTAGGAGGTTCCAGAACTACAGACAGAGTGTGAGTAGAGTTGTGTTATGCTTTGAATAGTACTGGTGTTACAGGGTTTGTGTGTACATATTAGTTTATCTTGGAATGCAGTCTGTCTGCATAGCTCTCAATTGCGGGCCTGTCCTCTTCATGGCAAGAGGTGGGCCTATCATGTTTTGCCTGTCCAGCACACAGATCCTGTGTCAGATATTTCACTGGCAGTGTGTGTGTTGAGTGCTATCAGTACATGGCTACATCCATTTATGTTTCTAACCTCAAATCCCCGACTAAGGGTATGTTGCAGACTATCCTGTAACACCAGCGACTTTCTTAGTGTACGGCAACAGTTTTCAATATATGGGCCTGTGTTCCAGCCTCTGTCCTGCACCTACATACCAAGCTTTGCACATATGACATGCTGTCAGGGGTTATTCTGTAGTGGGCTGTGAGTTTATCATGCTGGCATTCCTACAATCAGTCCACTGCTGTTGTATCCCCCACACATACGGTGGGGCTTGGGCCATATATATGTGGGCTTCACCTACACAATACATGTGTGCCCTTATGCACTCCAGAGGCCAGTGTATGCAACAGTGGTATATGGCCCTGTATTACTGAGCCTCGGGGGAATGCACCATAAATAAACTAGGCTGTTGCAACATGTAGGGATATCAGGGGTGAGTTGGCTTAAGGTATCTGGATGTACATTACCATACAATTCACCTATATTTAAATTAATTACATAAATTGGGTTAATGCATGCCTACTGCCTGCTGGCATACAGGCTGTTCTGTTTGTCATTGTGCTTGTGATGGTGTCAGTCATGCCTTGTTATGTAACAGTTACATCCCATAGTGTCAACTGAGGTCTTTACCACCTAGTGATTGTGTAGAGAGTGTAGATTGAGGCTGCTGAACTATACACCTGCATTACTTACTGTTGATTGTTTGATATTTTGTGGCCCAGCCTGTCTTTACTAATGTACTATTTGAAGGGCTCAACCTGGACAGCAATATTTGTAAACCTTTCCAGACTACTGTATTAGTATAACAGTTTCACAGTTGCATTACTCTGTTTATATGGATGTCAGTGTCTGAACAACTATATGACGTGCATATGCAACTGCAATAGTACACAAATAAAGGTTTTCCATTTATGCAAACCTGTGTGTGGTGTAATATCCCATGACCTCTCTGTGGGTATATGTTGCAGGCAACAATTGTGATTTGTGTGGGTGGCTCATACAGTGTCCAGTTGTTAAGGTTTTAACTGTAGGCATAGATGGCTCTTCCATATTGTGTGCACCTTCTACATATGTATCTTACTGTATATATCTCTGCATGTGTATGTGTAGTCACATATATATCTATATGTATATGTGTCTGTGTATATGTATCCTAGAGATGTTGATAGCTTCCACATTGTACATTTCCTATGGAAGCCAGTTGTGCTGCATGATATGTTACCAATACCAGCCTGACATCATAGAGGTGGGATGTAGTACTGTTAACATCTTGTGTCCATGTCGTGTTAAGTCCTGGTTATGGGATCTGCAACACTTGGTAGTATATTGCAGGACAGTCGTGTTTGGCTGTGTGGTGGGTATCCCTATTCGTACAAGACGTATATTGTTTGCAGCCTCACAACCCCATTAATGGAGCATGTGGACATATATATTTTAGTTATTTTCCCATTGTTATCTACAGATGTATGTCTGTATATACCTATATATATATATATATATATATATATATATATATATATATATCTGCTTAAATAAATATAACAATGTCCGTATATACACACACACACATATATATATATATATCTGCTTACATATATATAACTTGCTGTATACATTTAGACATATAGATGTAGACATATATATCTATAGATGCAGGCATTTGCATGTATATATGTTCATATATATATATATATATATATATATATATATATATATATATATATATATATATATATATATTTCTATTTGTGTATGTATGTATATATATATATATATATATATATATATATATATATATATATATATATATATATATATATATAAATGTCGAACTGTCAGAACAGTGATTTTTTTTTCCCTTGGAAAAAAATCGCTATTCCAACAAAAAAAAAAAAAAAAAAACCTTTAAATATTACACTAAGTGGGGGGCATTGCCCCCCACCCCCATGTGGGGGGCGGTGCCACCCACATCCCCCTACTTAAATATACCAACTCTGAGATCACACTACAGTGCCGAAAATGACAAAGTAACAAAGTGGCCAAGCAAATTCTTTCCCAGGGAAAGAATTCGCTTAAAAGCCACTTTGATATTTTGCCTTTTCAGTCTTTTCAGTTCGACCAAGACGCATTCTTTCGAATGCGTCTTTGGTCTTGCAACAGGAACCCCATCAGAGTTATGTATATCTGATATGGCTTAGTGGTAAATCTCTTTGTCTATGGTGTGCAGGGTCCTGGGTTCGAGCCTTGCAGAGGCTATTTTTTTTGTTGCTGGGCAGAACAAGGGCAGTTGAATACAGAGTGATTAAGGCAGATTTGAGCAGTTGTACGTGGGTTTGCATGGGTTTGCGGCAAGTTCTGGTCACATTTTCTTATACTCAGCTTCTAAATTGCTTAACCAGTGTACGCATTGCTTACTTCTCTGCAAACACGCTTAAACCCGCTTACTGCTGCTTAAAAGTGCTTACTCCTGCTTACCCCCGCGCTAAGTTCTTTAAAAGAAAAGAAAAAGGGGGTGATAGGAAAATAGTGAAAAAAGGGTCACAAAGAGGGAAAGACAGTAGGGAAACTAGCCAGGGATGTGCAGAAAGGGTGTAGGGAAGGTTCATAGCTGCCCATTTCTTCTACAGCAACAGCTGTGCATATACACTGAATTTGGAGGTAGATTTGGACACTCAAACCCCTGAGAGGGGGTGATGACAATAATAAGTTGTGATGCCAATTAGACCAGATTACATATGTCCATTGGACATGTGTATGAAATGGACAGCTATGTATGGGGCATGATTTTTTTGTTGGAACAGATCACCCATTTTTGTTTTTTTAGGTGAGAGTGGGATGTTGGGGAGGGGTAGTGGGTATATTTGGGGAGGTAGGTTGGGTAGGTTAACAGACAAGACAAACCAGAAGCATACAGAGGCTGTATATGACACATGTGGGGGTAAACACCTTGATGGGGAGGGGTGTTGGAAAATCGGAAGCCCATGAGCCCCCTAGTGGAAACAGTGTGACTGAGGTCCCCACCCATGGGCAGTCACCACTGCACCTTCACAGCCCTGATGGTGGCTGCACTGGGGGCTGAGTTGCAGAGCCAGACTGACACTCTAGTTGCAAAATGCAGCCCTCTAGCTGGCATAGAAGATTACCAAGCTGCTGGTTTATCTCTCTATGCCCTACAACCCCGCCCTGGCGACGGGTGACAGGTGCCTGTTCGCATCCACTCCCGGGGGGGGGGGGCGAGCCCCATCTCCTGAGGTGGTTCCACCTGAAGGTGGTGCAGGACCAACAGACAAGGAGTTCCCGGGTTGGGCCCCAGACATGCTGGTGCTCGTTGCCATGGCCAGCTGAGGTGGGACAGGTGGGACCGCTGAGACTGGCCTTCCCAAGCGTGCTATAGTGTTTAGATTTCATCATCATATGTGGGTTAGTAATAGTTAACACATTCCAGGGTTAGGTATAAAAGCATTCATAGATAACCCAGACACCAGATATGGAACAGTTGCATAGCAAACAGAACACATGCATATATGGGACCACAGTGGTAATAAGAACAGCATGCAGGTACATTGATGGCACCATGCCACCAATGTTGGAATAACTCATTATAGCACATGAATGGGAAGAATTAAAATATTTATCAAACAATTGGACATTCTCAGAACATAGGTGTCATTACATACCAGTTGGGGTGGGCATGTTGAATATTGTTGGAGATATGATGGTGGGGAGAGAAAGATGTCAATTAACGACTATTATATTCCTGTAGTCCACATTACTTAACTAGTCAGTGCTGTTATCTGTACCTTACAAGTGTTACTACACTAACCTAAAGTCTTAGTTTGGACAGTGATATGGCTGTCATCGTTACACATGAACTGGTTTTACCTGCAGTATACACCTCTTAACTGGTATACCTGTGGAGGGAATGTTTGTTAACACTAACTATTTCTACACATACTCCCAGATTCCATGTTGATGTTGTGCACATAGCTATCCAACTCTTTCTGCACAGACTCTGGCCATGTGTTGACCACATGCTGGTGTGCCAGGACATATCTAGAATATTGCCTCCTTATACCTTTAGTGACCTGACACACACATATACATGCTTTCTTACACAGTTATATTATGCAGCACAGTGTGGGTGACAGTGATCAGTGATATTTTATTATTCAGAGAAACTGCAACACTCACAATTCCCTACAATACCAGAGTGAACAGTGCCAGTACAGGTTATAACGGTCTTTATTTCTCAGCACAGTGTTTGTATCAGACGTACCGGTGGGAGCAATGTTTGTTAGCACTACCTGACTGTTGCCACACAAACTTCCAGATTACACATTAGTATTATGCACATACATCTCACTCTGTTACTGTAAACACTCTGGTCAAGGCTTGACAACATGGGTGTATAGATAGGACATACTTGAAATATTACTCTACTAACAGTTTTGGGGGTTGCTACAGTGACATGTTCGTTCTCATAGATGTTTGACAATCACTTGTATTCCCTGTTTGCTGGCTAAACATCTGGGATCATCCCACAGGCTTACCAGGGGGACAGGGGGACAGGCAGCAGATATGGGCCCATATACTGGACATTCTGGCCTCATCTGTACAGTTGTGGGGTATGCTTCTGTATGCAGCCTACATCTACTCCCAGGATTCAGACCATGGCTGTGTCTGCTACAACTTAAACACTGTCCATCACAGTTGTGTCTGCTATATAGATATTGCTGTTTATCTCCTATCTGCTTTCTGTCTTATTAATCCCCTGTGCTTTTGCATTCTGACCTTGTATTACAACACTCTTATACAGATCTCCTAGACAGTAATATTTTGTAGGACTGTGTGGGTGACAGTGATGTGTAATACCTCATTATTCAGAGCAACTGCATCAGTCGCAATGCCATGCAGTACCAATGTAAACAGTACCAGTACAGGGTATCATTCTTGTATTTCTGGGCACAGTGTTGGTATCTAGCAGACCTGTGGGACAAATGTTTGTTAGCACTACCTGAATGTTCCCACACACCATGCCAGATTCCACATTACTATTATGCACATACATCACACTCTGTTACTGTACACACTCTGGCCACAGCTTGATAAGCTGGGGTGTAAATGGGACATATGTGGCTTCTTAGTCTTGGGGAGTTGCTAGTGTGCCAGCTTTGTTCTCATAGATGTGTGTCAATCAGTTGTATTTCCTGTTTGCTGCCTATATGTCTGGGGCCATCCCACTGATTTCCCAGGGGGCAGGTTGATAGGCAACAGATATGGGCCACTTTAATGGACATTCTGGATATATCTGTACAGTTGTGGGGTATGATTCTTTATGCAGACTACTAACACTGGCAGGATTTGGACCAAAGCTGTGTGTGCTAAACAAAACAATAGTTCACATCTCTGTTGCATGTGCTATTTGGGTTTTGTTGTTTGCATTTTCCCTGTTTTCTATCTATGTGTCTCTCAGTTGTGCTAAATGGCCTCTGGGGATTACACCAGTCATATACAGGTATTCCTACACATTCAATTTATGGTGCACAGTGTGGGTAACAGTGCTTAATACAACAGTACTATTACATGATTGCAGATCTACATTACCCTATGATACCAGAGTATACACATGCAGTCCAGCAGCTAGACCTTTATTGTCAGGCTGTTACGCTTTTATTTATATAAATACTATATGAGACTCTTCCTGCCATATTCTCCAGTGTATGCAGGACTTGCCTTGAACAATACAGGTTTTATGCAGGCAACTGATTTACTACTACTTTTAGTTTTAGTTTTATTAAATTGACAGTAAATGCATGAGTATTACTGACCTGCCTCACATCACAACCTCGCCAGATGACTGAAGTGGGCCTCCTGGTTCGCTGCCCACTGCATTGCAGCTGTTGGGGACATAAGAGGACTATTTAGCCATACCTATCCATGATATACCTGAGCTGCCCATTATTACACACGTAGTGGGGTGATACTTACACACAACTGGAACATCCCCTGCCGCTCTAGCCTCTTGGATCCACTGGTCTAAGAGGTCCCCCTTATACTGCTTCAGGTCAGCATAGTGATGCCTGACCTGCTCACCAGTTCAGGTTATGCCAGTGGCACTGGTGAGGTCATGGGTGAGATGGTCCCAGGCCTCCGCCTTATATTGAGAGCCCTGGTACTGGCCCTGCAGCAGTCTCTGATTATGGTCTTTGGCAAGGAGTCCTGCCATGACTCTGGCCTCCTGGATGCACCAGCTCTGTGCCCAAAGGCACACACCTTCTCCCCTTTCTGCCATTGTGCCTGCAAGGAGAAGCTACAACCAATTATGAGATGTATTCCCACCTCTTGGGTTTAAGTAGGGTTGATTTCCCACACTTTTCTGTGATTATCCAGTTTTGAAAAGGCTAGGCTATGGGCAATCCTGCTTACCTAGGGTTGGCATTCTTTAAAGAGGTATAACAGTGGGCACATTGAGTTAGCTGGCCTACACATTGCTTACACCTCCTAAGCTGGCCTGTGCAATGCCTAGCATTGCTTACATTAGACTTTGCATTATAATTCCTTTTTGGCATTGAGTTATTATTCATTACACCTTATACGTATGCCTGGTATCCATGATTCATGTGTACGTACACTGTATGGGGTCCTTGTGTTTTATTGGGGACTTCAACACTCTATTACAATTACACCTGACTTCTGGGCTTACTGCTTTATTCCAATTCACATATTTATGTTATGTAGTGGGTTAAGGCACATATGTCTGTATAATGATTCCTTTCACAGGTTCAGTTTGGTTTTGCTATGGTGAAGACTTGTTTGCTGATGCCTCATTCTTCTGTACTTCTGTGATGGCTTGGTGGTTAATGACTGTGGTGTATAGGGTCCTGGGTTCGAGACCTGCGTGACTGTTTATTTTGTTGATGGGCGAAACAAGGGCCGTTGGATACAGAATGATTAAGGCACTTTTGAGCATTTGTAAGCGGGTTTGCACAGGTTGGTGTGAGGGTAAGCAATGCTAACCTCCGGTTACATATGTTTACAGAGAGTTAGCTTCAAAATTGCTTAACCTGTGTGTGCATTGCTTAGCCCCATGCAAATGGGTTTAGGGTCACTTACTAGTGCTTAAATATGCTTACTACTGCTTATTGGTGCTTAAACCTGCTTTCTAGTGCTTTATTCGTTATGACACTGACACCTCACATGTGCATTTACTGCAGTACTCCAGTTCATAAATATATGTTATTTAGTGGGGTACGCAACTAAAATAATAGTCATAATGTGCTTTGCCATGGAAAATGGAATGTGCTGCAATGGGACTCGAACCGAGAATGTCTTCTCATAGGGCGAATGTACTGCCCACTACACTATTACTATGCTGCTTCATTTGCATATATCTTCCTTGTTATCCTCTTCAGCCATTTAAGCTGCATTAACCGTAGCTAAGCGATGGGCACACCCGCGCACCTACTGTTAGCTTTAATCAGATTTAAAAAAAAAACATGGGTTTGTTAATTTTATTTCTGTAAACTTTTGCTGTTGTACACGAGGGGGACTGTTGGTGGGGATATGCGAGCACCTATGAGCAGTCTCGCTCATTTCTTACCCCTTTCTGCTGTTCTTCATTGCGGGTCATGTATATTCTGAGAGCTCTGGTCTCAGACATGCCCCCTGCACTCTTACATGCTTCGTGTAAGATTAGGAGCTCAGGCAGCTCGCCTCATTACTATGCATGGCGTGCTGCCATCCTGCTCCTAAACAGCCACCTCCGTCCAGAATTAAACTAGTCCTGCACAGAGGAATAGTAAATCCGGGGGACAGTCTTTTACTAAAAAACATGCAGTGACCTTGCTCTTTAAGCTTATTTTGCCCTTTTATTGTACTTGTTATGCCCTTTTAATCTCTTGTCATGCTCATACTTTTCTTGTGCATGTTTAACTTTAAACATGCTCATTATGCAAACCAAAGGTAATTCTGAGCCCCATATGACTGTCTCTGCTAGTTTTATCAAATGTCATGGTTTTGAACATTTTGTTTCATTAATAATTAATTTTGAATCCTTCATTTGATTAATAACATGTTTTGTGCCTTACAAATGCTCTATTTCATTTTCTTTGCCAAATAAATCATTTGTGCAGTTTTTTGTTACCTTCAGTTCATCCCTAGCACCTTCTTGTTTGTCTGAGCTCTGTTTCACTCAACCAGCTTAATCTGCCTTCAGCTTCAACTCTGCACCTCAGGACTTGAAGAAGTTGCTCTCTTAATCCCGGTTCTGATACCATGTCGCTCATCTGGTCAGGATAAACAGACGGACATTCGTGGGTTTACACAAACACATCAGAAATGAGGCTTTGTAACATAAACAAACATAAACAAAAACAGGCTGACTACCACACTCATACATGTTAACAAACTGGTTGTTCTCTCAAAATGGTGCTGATACCTCCATGTGCTCACTATTTATATGCACATGCTTACATCTGGAAATGCTTCTTAAAGGTACATGCATATGGTCTGATCTACATTAACTAGATGTGACACATAGTTATAATGTCATATTTTGTTTAACATATGTAAAAATATTTATTTTCTACTTTACGGTCTGGCAGTTAGCACAGAGGACAAAAGCTCTGATTTGTTAATGAGCTACTTCCTGTGTTGGGGTGCAAGGTTTGAATCATTTGCTTACTACATGACTTTGAGCAAGTCTCTTAAATGGGCAATGCTTAAGTGATATAGACCCATTCATTTTTAGAATTGTTTTACCCTCATTTTCATTAGCTACTTTTATTTTTCTCATTCTAATTTTACCATTATACTTTTATACTGAATACTTTGCAAGTTTACACACACTACACATGCAGCTAGTCAACTAGTACTTCATCAAGTGTCAGACCTGCTTTATTAATAGCTCAGCCTGTCTTGATAATGTTTTGGCAGTACTCATACACTTATCAGTAAATCATGCAGGTATCCAGACTTCCATTTTGTATTTCAGCTCACTCACATAAGTATTGATTGACTCTTGAATCCCTTGATTTCTAATGAAAAATAAATGCCTTACATGTTGATTCTTTGCCTTACAAGATGCCTGAACTTTGTAAGGTTTGCCAACTGACTATTTGGTTTATTTTAAGCCTTAAACTGTTAAAAACCTTTTAAAGCTTCCTCAAATTTGTCATGAAGGCAAGTTATTGGTCTATAGATAGTACGATGGTTAGCAGACTCACTCTTGAAGAGGAATATCATTTTTCCTGTTTTTAGCCAGGTTGGTGTCTGTTTGGGATGCATATCTAAAAAACTCTTACTTAGGGCTAAATCTCTGTGCAAGGATGTTAATAACTTAAGCGAGAATTTAGGTACTGTGTTTGGGTTTGGAGTTTTCCATTTAGGAGCTTTTCTTCATTTTGTCTCAATTTCTCTTGTTGTTACTTCATCCCATTTCAAATCTTCTACATTAGAACTCCGTACTGTTTCTTTTAATTCGTCTCTCCATTAAGCATCTTTGTTATGTTCAACAGGGTTTTTTTTAAATATCTCTCCAAAATGTGTCAAATTACTCTTTTTTCATGATCTTTCTATTCCTTTTGCTTTGCTTTGTTTCCCAGTTCTTTGGAAAACCTTTTTGGGTCATCAATGAATTGCTTATTTTTGCATTTTTCATGTATATTTATCTGCGTATCTCCTACATGTTTCTTCTTCTGCTCAAAATGTTAGTTTATTATTGGCAATAGTATATGATATATCATGACCTGCTTTGATACTGTCTGCTACTTTTTCTATGTCTATCTTTCTAAGTACATTTGATGATCTGCTCCCTTTTCTATATTCTTCTAATAGTGATACTTCTTGTCTCAGTTGCTTTATAGTTTTCTCTATTTGATACTTCCATGGTAGCATTTTACTTGTTCCTTTCCTGCGCTAAGATTTTGTCCATTATTCATTTAGCTGCACATTAATATATCTAATTTATTTATGTTATATCACATGAATTTCTCTTAATAGTCCTGATCTGTTTTACCAATCTTCTAACATTTTGGGTCTTATTTACTTTCTCTATAATCTATTTCTTTCATTTATTTTAATGTCTATCCATCTCTACTAAATCAAGCAGGCCTTCCCTTAGATCATTTTTTTCTGGACTGAAAGCATCTTTTTTGTTCTCTGTTTCTTATTAAGTATTCTGCAGAAAGTTTTAGAAAATATTCCTTTAACATATCCTCTTCAGATGCACCCTGCTTCATCTTCCACTCCTTCATATGGGAACCCATTGGCTTATCATTCTGCAGCATTATCTGTTTGAGTTGCCACTGTTTCCTGCTCTTTATCCTTGCTGTGCAACTTCAACTGGACTTTCATACTGGTCTCTTACAGAAGACTCCAGAGCATCACCGTGCAGCAAATCTTCTTCAGATGCCTCCTACTCCACTTGCTGCTCCTTAATCTGTGGACCCATTGTTTTACCATGCTGCAGCATTGCCTGTGCTGAATTCTTCACATTAAAATCTTCACCTCACAGATAATCCATAACTTCATTTTCTATTTAAGTAATGCCTTACAAATCCTTTTTTCTACATTCCCTTTTGTTTTCTTATTTTTTTGTTTTGTGAAACATTCCATATCTTTGGAGCTCCTTTTTTGTATTGATTAGTTTGGCTTTATCCTTTGCATAAATATTGCACCATATCAGATCTCTTTTTCTTTCCCATGTCCAAGTTTCTTTTTTTATACCTTTCAAAAGTCTATGTTTTGTTCTTTATATTTTCTTACTTTCTTTGTCACTTATTTTTCCACTTGGCCCAACATTTCTTCATTTATGTAATGTTTTTTATGGATGTGTTGCATTCACAAATACAATTTTTTGTAGCTTTTGACAGTTTTTCATGTGCAATTATTTTTCTTTCCACTGATTTTTCTCTTAATCTAGCTGCATATCATTTTCTGGAAGTTGTGCAATTTTTGCATAATAATAACAATACATACTTCCTTCCTTGTCCTTAACAGTCCATTTTGCTATCCCTATGCCTCTTTTTTGGCCTATCAGTTTTTGTGTTCTTGTGAACTAGTTCCTTCTGCTGGGGGGTCATCTGGCCTAACTCTGTGGTAGAAATGTTTCTGTGTCTTTAGGATTCCACACTGCCTTTCTTTCCAGTCCTGGTGCCAGTGCATACACTAGGAGTAGGCACTTTTTTTCCCCTGGGATGTGTGTACCTACTCTTTTTTTAACCCCCATGATAAATGCTATATATAATACAGTCTATATATAGGTTCATAGGTGATTACTAGACTAATGGCACAAGAGCCTTTACAAGCCTAGGCAATAATACCCAGGACATGGCAATATTATATCTTAATTCCACAGATATGGAATGGGGTAGTATCAGGGTAGTGGATGTTTGGGTGTTGGAGCCCTGAGTCATTTTACAGACTGCCTTTTTCCATAAGGGACATGGGCAGTACCCTGGCAGTGAATTGATGGTTCCACAGCCATTTATCTAAATTATTTTTGAAGAGAGTGAGGGATGGACATGTTTTACTAAGATGGGAAGCTTATTCCATAGATGAGGTAGCCTTTGGGATACAAATCGATCTTTCCAGCAAGTTCTGTTAGAGTCACAAATAAGGTGCAGGTCCATGGAATGCATAACCCTCATAAAATATTTCTTGTGAAAATATATTTTCATCAGGGCTGGATCAGAGAATGCCTTGCAGGTCAGGCATAAGTCCCTTCTCCATACCTCTTAGTGTAAGAAATCTGGACAAAGCCTAAAATAATGGGGGAACAAAGGCTCACAAATAGGGACAGTTATTAAATATTGTTCTTATGAACTTAGAACGTTGCTAGAATATCAGGATTTGTATTCGCATACATTTTTTGAATTATATGAAGTCTGAAACTCAAATGTATGCCATTATTTAGTGACTTCAATTTTCAGTGATTTGCCAGAAGACCACAAATTTTATGAGGAATAGACCAAAAATATGAGACAAAAATCTGGGCATTCTGTGAAAATCTGTGCAGTTGAGAGCTATACCCCTCTCAATAAATGATATAAGATAGAGTAAAGGGATGGTGCCTTTAGTCGGTCTGCATAAGACAGGTGTCTTACGCTTTGTATTTTTCTAGTGAGAAACCTCTGGGGCTACTCCAGTTGGTATAAGTTCCTGTTTAGGTATATGCAGAAGGGAGCTTTGTACTTGATTATGAGCCTGATGAGGGCCATGTACAATGGCAATATGACTTTCTCTGAACTTGATGCCATGCCTTTACTAATAAGATGAGCCACACAGAAAGATTTCCTATTACCATAGCTACCTGGTAGTCAAAGTTTAGGTTACTATCTGTCTGTGTTCCTAAGGTCTGTCACTACTGGGTCTACTTTTAGGGGATGCTATCAATATTATAATTTGTAAGGATATCTGCGTTAAATGTCAGTGAGATTTTGTAAATACAGGGTCTGCCATTTGAAGGTACTCATAAAGACATGAGGATGAACTCAGTTCCACTAACACAGAGATACTACTCATCTTTTCTTGTTGATTTTATCTCTCCATTCAGTATCCTGTTTTTTTTTTAATTTCTCTAAATCTTTTGGGTTTCTAATATTATGAAGGGAATGGACCCCATTCCTAAGTCAAATTATGATTAAAGTTCATGAAATTAGTATTGTTTCAGTCTTTGATGTCAGCCAAAAGTGCTCTTCTCAGTACCCATGATGTGCCCAGTAATGACTCCTTCTGCAATATTTATGGAGTTACATGTATTAATAATATATATATAAATAGAATTGTAGATTCTTTTTTTATAAGATGCCTTACTCCTACTACTATTGGAACTGTCTGGGTATCTTTCTTCCACATTGCTCTCATTTCTGCCTGGAAATCCTGATATTTTATGACTTTGTGTCTCTCTGTATGCAAAACACTGTAGTCTCTGGGTGTAGCAATTTCAATGGTCTATGCTACTTTTGTCTTTTTTTCATGGACCACTATATCTGGTTTTCACACGTCTGTCTTTTGAGCTGTTAGTAAAGGTGATGTAAATGTGATGTAGACCATCATTTTCTATGATGCTTTGTGGCTCATATTTCTAGTGTTTTTCAGTTACTCCAATACCATAATGTTTACACAACCCCAGTGCAACACTCTTGCCACATTATTATGCCTTTCAGTATGCAGTGCTTCTGCCATTAGTATGTCACAACCAGCAACGAAGTGTGTGACTATTCTCAGTTCTGTTTTACAAAATCTACATTTGTCTGTTTCTCCCACATTTTCAATGATCTTTGTAAACCAACATGTGTGTAGTTCACTATCTTTGGGCATCAATATTAACATTTCATCTTTTGGTTTGAATTTGCCTCTCCTTAACCATTCTTGGATTCAATACTGATCAACATGAAGTTCTTCCAGAAGTTTTCTGTACTTCCAACTATATTTATGCATTTTCCCCATTTCTTGCCTTCTCATCTGATCCTTCAACTTTTATTCTTTCTTTTTTTTTTTTTGTCACATTCAGTTACTGCCTGATTTGAAGTCGATATGCTTCTGCTAGACTAAGCAGGGAAGTCATCTTAGATTTATTCGCCTCATGTTTCAAAACTTTCAGTATGTTTGGGTCCTGTGAGGTCAGCATATATGTGTGCAGTTCCACAATTGTAGAACTATACATGTAAGCAATTTCAAGGAGGCCCATTCCTCCTTCAGAATGGGGAATATATAATCTTGGTATGCACTGATTTTTATAAATCACTTGGTGAGTATGAAGCATCTTTCTTGTTTTCCTGGCTAATCTGTCCAACATGTTTTGGGGCCAGTCAATCACTCCAAAACTGTAAGTTAGGACAGGAAGAGCAAATTGTTTTATAGCTTGAATTTTGTTCCTAGATGTCAACACTGTTTTCAGGATTAATTTAAGTATTTTAAAATAGTCCTTACTAAGTTTTATTCACATTTGTTCATGTTTTATTTTTGATCCTTCATCATTTCCCAAATATTTATATGCTCCCTTTTGCTCAAGATTTTTTTATATCACATTCTTGTCCCAAACTTATGTTTTCTTGGTGTTACAGTTTTCCTGCTTTAAAGGTTTGTTTTGCACACTTATTAAGACCAAATGACATTCTTATAACATCTGAAAAAGTTTTGACTACTTGCAGTTGTGCTTTCAGTTCCTCATCTGATGGGCTATACAGTTTTAAATCGTTGACAAAGAGAAGCTGAGAAGTCATTACACTTTGTTGTTTTCTAGGAACCAAATTATAGCCATGGCCTAAGCCGTTAAGTAGACAGCTTAATGAGTTAAGGGCAAGACAGAACAGAAGAGGTGACAGGGAGCCACCCTGGAATATCCTCCTTTGGATTTTTATCCCTAGAATAATAATTTGTCCTTTATTATGGCTTAATTGCAGAGTGGTCTGACACTGTTTCATGGTCACTGTAATGTAGTTGATCAGTGTAGGATGTATCTTATACACTTATGCACTCTTTTATCCATGAATGTGGGATACTATCAAATGCATTTTTGTAGCCAATCCTTGCTATACTTAGATTCCTCCCATTTTTTACAGTTCTCCATTATGGCTTTATTTAGCAACTGATGATCCTTTGTTCCATATAACTTTCTTTTATTGCCCTTTTGTTCTATTGCCATGATTGAATTTTCTTCTAAATGACTATAAACTCTGTCAGCATAATTTCCGGTGTATAGTTTATACGTAGTTGTAAGGCAAGTTATTGGGGTATAATTTTTAGGAAAGCTTGCGGGTTCACTCTTAAGTAGGAGCATTGTTTTTCCTGTTGTTAGCCAGGTTGGTGTCTGTTCAGGGTGCAAAAATGTTAATACTTTTAACCAGAAGTTAGGTACTGCATCTGGGCCTGGTGTTTTCCAAGTAGAGGCTTTTCTTAACTTTACTTCAATCTCTCTGGCTGTTACTTCATCCCATTTCTATCCTGTACCTTTGAATGGCTTGCACTTTCTTCTACCTCTTGTATCTATTTTGCATCTTTGTTATGTTCCACAGGATCCTCCTAAATACGTCTCCAAACTGTATCTATTTCTTCTTTTTTGGGTGGTCTTTCAATTCCTTTTACCTTGTTTCCCAATTCTCTAAAAACCTTTTTAGGTCATTAATTAATTGCTTATTTTGTACTTTTCCTTTATACTTATCTGTGTATCTTCTAAGTTTTTCTACCTGTACTGATATTTTTATGAAGAAAACGTAGCTATATTGCTGAAGGCTCCGAGCATAAATGTCTTTAAATTCAGGGTGAGCGCAGCTAAGACATATGATCTGATGAAGGCTAGTAAGGTGAACGCGCTTATCAGGGAATTTTACTGTGCTCCTGTTTTTGTTGTTTTTACTGAAGATTAAAGTTTGGTTTTAACATTTTTACAGCTGTGGTGGAACCGAGGATTTTTTCCTACTACTGTACTTATATTTTTAGTTTATTATTTGCGATAGTGCATGAAAGATCCTGATCTGTTATAATACTGCACATTGCTTTTATCACATCTATCTTTCTGAGTATTTTTGTTGATCTGTTCCCTCTTCTATACTCCTCTAACAGTGACACTTCTTGTCTTAAGTGCTTTATAGTTTTCTCTATTCGATACTTATCATCTTCCTTTCCCTTACTACCCTGTGTTCTTGCGGTGGAATTCTATCTGTTATTAATTTAGCTGCACAGTAATATATCCTGTTTACTTCTGTTATATTGCATGGATCTCTATGGACAGTCCTGATTACTGTGTTCATTTATTTTATCAAACTTCAGACTTTTTGGGTTTTATTGACCTTCTTCAGTCTATTTCTTTTATTGATCTTAATTTATCTATCTATCTATCTATCTATCTATCTATCTATCTATCTATCTATATGTCTATCTATCTATCTATCGATCTAGCTCTATTAAATGAAGCAACTATTCTCTTGCTCATTTTCTTCTAAACTGAGGGCATCTTTTTTGTTCTCCATTTTCAGTGAGCATTCAGTAGAAAGTTCTATAGCATCTTTCTGTGACACATTCTCTTCAATTTCATCCTGTGTCATCCATTACTCTGTCATATGGCGTCTCACAGGCCTATCACTCCTCAACATTGACTGCTCCAGAGTTGCCACAGTTTCCTGTTCCTTCCCTTGCTGTCCAGCTTCAAGTGAACATTTAAACTGATTTCCTGTGGAAGGTTCCAAATACCTTCATATGGCAACTGACCAGTTGCTTCCCGATCCAATGGTTTCTCCTTAATTTGGATGTCTATTGCTCTATCTTGCTGTGGTGCTTTCTGAGTTAGATTTTCTACACTGAATCCTTTACTTTGCAGGTTCTCCATAACCTCAGTTTCTATTTCTTTAACTTCTCCATTACTAATCTTATTTTCTGCTTTTCCTCTTTGTCTTCTTATTTTTTATATTGTAAAGTTTTCCATGTCCAGATTCCTTTGCTTGTATTTCTCTTCAAATATTTTTGGTGCTGCTATTTTTGTATTGATTATTTTTTGCTTTCTCCTTTGCATAAATATTACACCATATCAAGTCTCTTTTTCTTTCTCATGTCCATATTTCTTCTTCAGATGTCTCCTGATCTTCCTGTTTCTTATTACTTTGGGGACTCATTCCATCATGCTGTGATGTAACCTGTGTTAGACCTTCTACACCAAATCCTTCACTTCACAGGCATTCTATAACTTCAGCTTCTATTTTTTAACTTCTACTTTATTAATCTTCTTTTCTACATTCCCTCTTTGTGATATTGTTTCCTTTATTGTAAAATTTTACTTATCTGGATGTCTTTGCCTATATTTCTCTTTGAATATCTTTGGGGCTGGCTTTTTTGTATTGATTAATTTGACTTTCAGCTTTGCATAAATATTACACCATATAAAATCTCTATTTCTTTTGTATGTCTATATTTCTTTTTTATATTTTTTAAAAGTCTCTAGGTTTTGTTGTTTATATTTTTGCACTTCCTCAGATACTTCTTTTTCCAAACAGATCAATGTTTCTTGGACTATATAATGTTTTTCAGAAATCTGATGTATTAATGAACACACATTTTTATTTGAGGCTTCTGACAGTTTTTTCTTTTGCGGAAGTATTTTTCTTTCCTCCAATTTCTGTCTTAATCTTTTTGCATATTTGAGAAATATGGGTTTTTTGTACAATAGTAACAACACATAATTTCTTTCTTATCCTCAATAGTCCACTGTATCATCTTTATGACTCTTCTTTGGCCTATCCGTTTTTGTGATTTTTGTGGACTGCTACTTCCTTCTACAATAGGGGGCTATCCTCCCCCTGGGCCTGGCCTTGCTCCATTGTAGGAATGTTTCCGTATTTTGAGGATTCTACTCTGTCATTTTTTTCCACTCCTGGCACCAGTGCAGCTACCAGGATTGAGCACTTTATTATCCTGGATCTTGTGCACACAGCTATCTCTTTTTTTAAAATTTTGACCTACTTCTGTCCATGATACATGCCATATAAAATGCAGTCTATATATCAGTGTCGTCTTGGTGAGATTTTGTGAAAAACAGGGTCCACCTCATGAAGGTACTCACCAAAACTTGAGGATGAATTCAGTTTCAGCAATACTACTCTCCTTTGCTTGCTGACTTATCATCTCTCCATTCGGACCCTTAATCAGTAACACAGAGATACTACTCATCTTTTCTTGCTGATATCATCTCTCCATTCAGTATCCTATGTGGCCGGTGGGGTCTATATTAAAATACCGAAACCTCACTTATGCGAATACCTAAATGCTGACACATAAATAGAGAATCACAAGAACACCGAATGTCCTGAAGCGTGAAATTCGAAATATCGAATTCCCATAGTTGGCCAACCCCACCGCCTGCTACGTACTACCTACCCAAACAAAATAATTAATCCACACTTCGCCATATCTACACTTCACCCATATATCCCATATCCTAATCAAACATTCACTGCACACAATTATATCTAACTATAAACAAACAACACCCAACTAAGGGAAAAGTGTAAGTTACTTATATATTCACCTACAGAACTATATTACTGTATATATATATATATATATATATATATATATATATATATATATATATATATACACTTAACTTAACCCTACTTCTAACGCTAAACTGTAGGTTGCATGTATTACAATATATGCACTTACCGTAAGCTGCACCCTAATCCTAAGGTCAGTAACTATTGCACATTTACGTTAGGGAGCTATACTGGATAAGGGCCAACTATGGGAATTCAATATTTGGAATTTCACACTTCAGGACGTTCGGTGTTCTCGCAGTTCACTATTTATGCGTCGGTGTTTAGGTATTCACGTAAGTTAGGTTTTGGTATTTTAATATAGACCCGGCAGGTGCCATGGTCTAGGAGGAATGTGCATCATCCTGGAATGTCCCACTGGTGATGGGACAGGTGTACCACATGAGCACCCACCATTCTGTAGACATAACTTTGTTCAGCACTAACAGTGGTAGTAGGCGGCTTGCACAGCAATGATAATGAGTTTAAAAGTGAATAATGTGTACTTATAAGTAGTATACAACTATATAGTAAGCAAAAATGTCAGACTAATATGAAGTTAACATCCCAATCCAACCCGGCTACTGGACTGTATGTTCTATGTACAACCCTTGATAGCCCTGAAAACATGTATGCATATGCATACAAGAGCTGTGATATGTCTTGCATGCATGTATATGCAACATGCATGTCTGTACACTATCTGAAATTGCAGAGGTATCCTTTGTAGTGGGATATCATACATTTTCTGTTATATAATTGAGAATAAACATTAAAAGAACTTTTGAGTGCCTCCTTATCAAACTGAATACACATGGGAACATCCCCTATCTGTTGCATGGGAGAGAGGCTAACATCACTTCTTCCTCTAGGCATCCAGTGGTTGGAGTTATGTCTACCCAAACAGACCGGGAATTCCTCTTTCTCGGTCATACCTGGGGGGATGACTTACACTCTGAATGTATGTCCCTTGTGCATTGCTGTTCCTAGTTGCATATATCTGTGACATAGCTTTGGCTAACAGCCTCATTCAACTAATGGAAGTGATTGATGTATGTAAGATTCATGAATGATGTGGATATCCATGGAGAGAAATCATCTGACTGATAAGTTATGCTGGAAATATCTGTTGGCAAAATGGTGAAATAGAGATTGATACATTGGATTGCCCACAAAATAAATATAAAGCATATGTTACTGTACCTGACAATCAATTCTGGTCAAATAGAGTCTGCCATTATTGTATTTTATAGGGAGAAAGCATGGAACACATGGAAGCTACAGGTTATTTTTGTGCATGTCATGTGACGTTTCTATCAGAGTACAGTTCAGTAAAATGTCTTTTTACTTCATTTGTTAATTTTGAGTGTTTGTACTTTACTGTATATATATATATATATATATATATATATATATATATATATATATATACATACATACACACACTACATGGTGTTATCTGTAAGCTGCTTTTGGCACCGACTGTTTTTTTTTCAAGTTGAACCACGTTTTGAATGTCTACATTTTTTTTTTCACTCTTTCAGTTCTCCCATAACAATGACATCTCTGGTTTACCACTGCCTTGTGCAAAAGGAACGTTGTTCATATTTTAATGTGTAACAGGAACCTGATCAATCTTCTAATTTTCAGTATAAATAAAATGTAAAATAAATGATGAAAATTTTCCATTTACACATTTTGCACTATTAATGTTGTTACAGACTGATTATTAAAGGTTTTTTTTCCTTTTGACTCAGACTGTCACATACCAGGTATTTGTTTTTTTGTTTCTCACTCACAGTTCTGTAGCCGCGGTGGTGCAGTGGTTGGCGTTGTTGCCTCACAGCAAGAGGTTCTCCTGTTTGATTCTCGGCTGGAGCACTTGCTGTGTAGAGTCTGCATGTCCTCCCCATGGTCGAGTGACATTTAAAGACATGCAGGTAGGTGTTTGCATGAATGGTGTGCCTTCTTTGAAGGTTGGGTGTCTAGCTGGCAACTTGGCACTGTAAAAAATCCACTACCAATCATTAGCAGACCAGCGTTCCACTGTGGCGAACCCTAACCAGGAAAAGTAAAAAAACTCACAGTCCTGCTGCCCAGCAATCTCCATTGCTGCAACTATCCATTTTCAAGCTGTATAGCAAGTTATCTGAACAGGGGAAACTGAATTCATACAGTTAGGGTATAATTCATTGCAGTGTTCTGTTATATAAAGGTAGAGTGGTTGTGTGAACAATATATAAAACGTTTTGGCACTGTAAGTGTTCTCATTAAATTTGAAGATAAAAACATTCCTCAAATCTTTTAATGCTGCATTTAAGTGCTGAGGCATAATTTGCAGCTAATAACATCTTGAGCTGAGTTTTGTTATAGAAAAAACTTTAATATTAATATTATACCTTATTAAAATTTCCAAGAGTTCCATAACTATGCAAAATGGAAGTGCAGCTAAAGGAAATCCATATTTAGTACCTTTTCTTATATCTATAATGCAAGATAAATGCATCCCAACATTAATAAAAGGCACAGAGCCAGAATAAAATATTGTTTATCAATTTTAACTTGCCTTCCAACAATATATTGGAATTGATATAGATGGAGTTGAGAGTTTCATATAAGAATCAGAGAATCAAACATTGCTTAAAAACTTTAAATAACTAAATAGTCCCAATTTAAGGAATAATAAAAAAATCAAACAATGCCAATCCTTGTACTCGATAATGTTATTATAATCAGTGTATTATAATAGGGATAGCATTATTTTAAAATTCTTTTACTGCCATCTTCTTGGTTTATTCTTTATAAAAAATGAATGGTCTTCATGCTAACAAGGGCATACATTTTTATCGTATCCATAAGAATAGATATAAATAATTTGTAACCCATATGTAACAATGTTATAGAACTATATAAGGAGCATTCAGTTTTTTCTTTTTCCATATAGGAGTTGTTAATGTGCATTTCCAGGAGGAGGGAACTTCATTTGATTTAGTTTTATTAAAAATGTTATTTATAACTTGCATAACATCTGTTGGAGATGTGTATACCTCAGAGTTTACTCCATCTTTTTCATGTTTGAGGTTTCTTTTAATTGTGATTTTATTTCAATAATACAATACCCCAACATGTTCTTGAACATTTTCTTGTTAACATTTTTTTATAAAAGTGACCATGGGATTTTCATATGACAATGAATGATCTTTATTTATTTCTATGTAATAATTCTTGAAAGCATTAAGGATATCTTTACTGCCATTCATTAGTCAATTACTTAGGAGATTCTGGATGGACTCCATCCAATTAAACATGCATTTATTTAATTGCTCATGGGGTAAAGCACTGATCCACATAGACCTTTTTTTAAGATGGCCTCAAGAGTACCATCTAGTTATGTGGCATGCTCAGAGTCATGCAGTATACGAAGGAGGCGACTAAAGGTTTCAAACCATGCACCACAGGAACCAGTTTAACAGTATATAGTTTTAATCCTGTGTGCTGACTGTCACACTGATTAATATTGGCTTGTATCTATTAAAGGATCTGTGTAAACCTTTGGGATTGTATGAAAAATGTCATTACTTTTCAACACAAACTTTACACACACACACACACACACACACACACACACACACACACACACACACACACATCTGTATATTTGTATATATATCTATATGTATATGAAATGATCTAAACAGCAAAATATCTAAAAGTAAAAAGATCTAAACTGAAAAATATCTAAACACAAAAGACTGACAAAATAGAAGTTACACTAAGAAAGGGTTTATGTTCTTTCCCAACTATTGTGCAACCTCAAAGACAGTATGTATAATTAGGGGGTGGGGGTGCAAACCTCAAGTCCTCCCCTGTAAATCATTGAGAAATCCAACAACATCTAACCATATAAAAACATTGAAAATTTAACAAAGTCAAACAATATTTTCTCAGTTTTCACCTCTGCACCCCTCCACACCTCTCTCTAATTATATATACCACGTCTGAGGTCTCACAATAGCAGACAAAATGGCATATACTCTTTCTTAGTATATCTCCAATTCTGTCAGTGTTTTTCAGTTTAAAACTTTTTACTTTTAGATATTTTGCTGTTGATCAAATGTTGTTTAGATCATTTCAGGTACATCTGTGTGTGTGTGTGTGTGTGTGTGTGTGTGTGTGTGTGTGTGTGTGTGTGTGTGTGTGTGTGTGTGTGTGTGTGTGCAGTTTTGTCTGTGTATATCTGGATTAGACAGATTATGATTCTCTTGAGTTTTATGTTTTTAATTGTTCTATTCTTTTAATTTGTGCAAAGACCAACACAGCATTTTACCATAGATGTATCTTTTTAATGCTCTTACTGTCTTAAAATATTTACTTTAATGTTATTACTATCATGAGCATCAAAAAAAATTATTTGAAGACATTCTTTAACATATATTAATTTAGTTATACATGAAGGGATTCTATTAAAAATAGTTACCCTTTTCTAATAGATGGTCACCTTGAATATAAGACCATTTTTTTCAATAAGTAAACAAGACACAACTTAAAAAGATTGCATTTTTATACACATCTATTTGTATATGCCAGTTTTGGCTATATGATTTTGTGTTCTAAAGACATAATAGTAATGAATGAAATGCATAGAATCTATATACTTGAAATCTTTAAATCTTTTCACTTTTAAGAGCTTTATCAAAAATCTCAAGATATTAGCTGAGTATAAATTGTAGGCACCATTATTTCCAGAGTATGATTTATCCAAATCAAAATACAGTTAAAATCCCCTCTTAAAGTTAAATTAGCTTTCATATTATCTCCCTGGAGATCTAAGCAGGATTTCACAAATTTCACTGAGTCATGGTATGCAAAAGATAGCCAATGTAAATAACCTGCTTTGATATTCCAGGACTACTAAAGAGAACATTCTTTTAATCTTATAGGAATGAAATATTGTAGATATTAAATATTTGTACATAAAATTACCACTCCTCTTAGTTTTAAATTATAAATTAGCAAGTAATTAATATTCATTGGAATTCATTTATTTATTTTATTTTATTTGACATTTGTTAACTGAGTTGGTTCAATTAGGCTGCAGAGCCCTTTTTCAGTGGAGGCTACAAGGTATAAACTTACAGATACATACACACTTGTAAAGAACAGAACAATATCTCTTATTTAAGAACATATAGGATACAATAGCAATAGAACTGGTTTCAGCATACATACATACTTGTCCAGGAAAATGATACATCTTATATATGAACATATACAATTCAATAGCAACAGTTGTGGTTTCGAACTGGAATAATGAAAATTAACTATGTAATGTCATGTGATAGATTCTGTATGGCAGTTACCATCAGGAAGAAGTTCTGGGTTAGGGGATTATATAAGGACATAGAGTGAGCAGAATTTGGGAAAATAAAAGGAGCTGAGCAGGGAAAGTGGAAGTTGGGAGGAAGTAGTTTAGGTGGGAGTGAGGAAGTGGCAGTAAAGGTTTTAGAAAATTCATCCTTTAGAAGTTTTTTGACGTTAAGGGGGTTACTATTTATTCTTAGAGAAAGGAGGAGTTTGTTCCAAGCAGTGGAAATGAAGTGGCTGTATAACAGTTTGCCGATATTTTTATTCGGTTTATAGATTTCTAGGAGGTGTAGTTCGGTACTGCATAGGTTAGGCTTAGGAGAGTAGGGTGTGATGAGGTTTGAGAGGGAAGGGCAGGGGGGGGGATCGTTTATGAGGGAGTGGGTGAGATGGATTTGGGGAAGGTGGAGTTGGTTGTGGAATTCTAGCCATTGGAGGTTTTTAAGACTATAATATATAAGTGGTGAGAGTGGTAGGGAAAGTTGGCAGCGAATCGGTCTGTTTTGTTATAGGTGGTTTCAAGTTTAGCTATCAGATTGGCTTGAATATTAGTGAGAATTGGGGCTGCATAAAGTAAGGTAGGGAGAAGGAGTGTCTGTGCTAGGGAGCATTTGGCACTGTTATTTTGCCTGTAAAGAAATCAACTTTTTAGTGGGTCTTTTTTATGATTTGCTGTATATGGATATCAAACTTCAGTTGGTCATCTATGATTACACCAAGAAGTTTTGTGCGTGGTTCAACAAAGATAAGTGTATTATTAAGAGAAGACACTGTGAAGATATTTTTTGTTGCTGAAGGGATTTAGGGAAGTAGAGTAAGATTTTTTTTATTTTTTTAGGATTTAGAAGTAGCTGATTATTTGTTAGTCATGTTTTGTCTGACAGGAGGGAATCTTGAGTAAGAACAAGTAGTTAGGGGAGGTTGTCAGAGTATGAGGTAATAGTGGAGTCAGCTTACTGTTTAGTGAGGAGTTTGGACAAGAAGTGTGAAGGTTATTTGTAAAGATATTAAAAAGGAGATGTCCAAGGATTGATTCTTGGGGGACATCCGCTTGGTTTGAGAGAAAGGAGGAGAGGGCAGAAAGCCATTTGATAGATTGGTATCTATTGGTGAGATGACTAGAGAACCATAGTATAGTAGAGGAGGAGAGATTGAGGGAAGAGAGTTTGGCGATAAGTAAATTATGGGAAATGGTGTTGAAAGCTTTAGATAGGTTGAGAAAGAGGCATGAGACTAGTTTATTATCCAGTGTTTTGGTAATGGTTTGGATAAATGAGACGAGTGCTGTGGAGGTTCTGTGGTCAGGGTGGAAAGCATGTTGGGTGGGGATTAGTAGGTTGTATTGTATGATGTGTTTAGGGAGCCAGTTATGAATACATTTTTCAATGATTTAGATAATGGGACAGTATAGCTATAGTTCTGTATTTGGTAGGTTTGGTTAAATTGCCATCTTTGTGTAAGGGTATGACAAAGGATTTTTTCCAGATGTCAGGGACAGTGTTCTATTGAATTGACCTGTTTACTAATATAGAGACAGGGTGTGCGATAGAGTTAGCTGTGATCTTAAGAAATTGAGGGGGTAGGTTGTCAGTGGAGGCGGAGCAGATGTTTAGTTTGGTAAGGAGAGATTTTATGTATGCAGTAGGGACAGGTTTAAGACAGAACTGGGTGGTATTAGGACAGGGAGGGGGTTGGTAGAGGGGACGGGGGCGCTGTTAGGTTTAGTCAGTTTTTTTATGGAGCCGGTGAAGAAGGAGTTAAGAAAGGAGGCAGTATCAGTCAGAGAGCTGTTAGGGCAGGGGCTGGGGGTAGAAGGGTTTCTAGGGTGTAGATGTTTATCGATGCTATTTACAAAACCTTTTAGGGTTGGAGTGATGGTTGCTTAAAAGCATTTGATACTATTGTTTTTTGTCCAGATCAGCTTGTTTCTTAGTTAGGTTCCTGACTTCTCTATAGGTTGGAGATGGGAGTGGGAGTTTGACTTTTTCCAGGTTTTCCAGGCACTATCATGTTTAAGCATTAGTTTGTGGGTTGATGGGGTTAGCCATGGGGCAAAGTTTGTTTTTGCTCTTATTTTTCTAGTGGGTGCTAAGGAGTTTAGGATATTTAGGAAGGTGGCACTAAATTGGGAGACAGCTTTGTTGAGTGGTAAGGCATATAGAAAGGACCAGTTAATAGAAGAGAGAAGATTATTGAAGGTATCTGTGCAGAAATTAGAGACATTACAACTGTCTATATATTGGTGTGGTTTTAACAGATGGGGTGAATGTTATAACACCTGGCTAGGGAGATGGTCACTGAGAGAGTCAGGTAGAATGGTGGCAGAGTGATATAGTTTTGTGTTTGAGGTAATGATCCAGTCAAGGGTAGTGCTGTTATTTGTGTACTTATTAATACAGGTGGGAGAAGTGATGAGTTGTGAGAAACCATAGAGACTGATGCTAGAATTGGGAGAGTATGAATTAATGGAGTTCCAATCAATATTGACATCACCTAGAATGATAGTCTCATAAGGGGTGTTTTGAGATGCCCAGGAGAGAAAGTGTTTGAGGGTGGGGATGTTGTTGCTGGGTGGGATATAGATTGCTACTATGACAAGGTTTTTGTGATTATGTAGCTTACAGTTACCTATAAGTATTTTAGCTAGGTGGAAGATGGGAGGAGAAATTGCTAGAGGATAGACAGAGTTTGTCTGAGTAAATGATGGCAATTTTCCCACCTCGTTTTGTGTGCTGATCAAGGTGAAGGATGTTGTAACCTGGGGGTAGGATTTCAGGGTCTAAAATATGGGGTTGTAACCAGGTTTCAGAGAGGGTGAAGATGTTTGGGTGATAGTGATAGATGAGGGCATGGAAAGAGGAGACTTTGTTGACTAAGGTTTGAACACTGAGGGAAAATAGCTTTAAGGTTTTGAGAAAGAGGTTGGAAGGTTATAGTAGAGGATATTGGGGTAGCAGGAGGGGTGTTGTGGAAGAGTCTGTATTGGAGTAGCTAGATAAGAGAGTCTGGGTGTCTGTGGTTTGGTTGGAAGGAGTGCCAGGTTTGGAGTGAATATTGCCATCTAGAAGGAGATTTGAAAAGGTGGATTTGTATGATGTGTTGGAGGAGCTTTGCAGGGTAAGTTTGGGTTTGGGTTTAGTGTGGGGAGTGGGAGGAAGTATTTTAAAATTATATAATTGAGTATAAGAGAGTAAACAGTGAGGGAGATATGGTGAAGTTAACAGGGATTGCAGGATTGTGGTGATTGAGGGGGATAGTAGAAGAAGCGTAGGAATGGTGGTAGTGGGAGTGATAGGAGGTAAAATAGGAGAGAGTGAGTAGGAGGAGGGAGTTAAGTAGGACAAATAATATGTTTTGTGCTGAGTGAAAGGAGTTTGGATAGTAATGATTCAATGAGAGTAGTAGGGTGGAGGTGGTAAATGTAATAAGATAGGAAGGTTAGGATTGGTTGGAGGTAGGGTGAAGAGGTGATAGGAGGAGTGGCTAATTAAAGAGAGAGTATAAGTGTGAGGAAAGGGGTGTGTGTGGCAATGGTGTAGGGTAGGGGAGCGGAATGAGTCCAAGCATAGCGAGGCCGAATGAAGTGGGCAGGCCCTTTCCCTTGTATGTCACCAAAGAATAAAATATAATCAGCAAGGTAAGAAAATTAGGGAAGAAAGATAGCCAAGAGAAAAGAAAAACAAAGGTAGAGGAACTGTAGATAACGTAATCAGGAGGAGGCAAGTAGGGAAAGTGGAGAGGTGGGAGAGAAAAACTGAGTTTCCTGTAAGTGTACTAGTGACAGAAGAGTGTATGCAATAAGTGTAAAAAGGAGAGGAAAATGGCAAGAGTGTAGATGAGTTTGCAACTAAAATGAGAGAGGAAAAACCATAGAGCACCGGGTGTGGGAGACAGAGGGGTAATTAACACAGTATAAGGCCAATTGTCAGTGCCATCTTGTTAAACATGTGTTTTTTGTAATAAAATAATGGATTATTTATTTAATTTTAAGAATTAGAAATGAGCAACCATCAAACGATCAACCTCTGACCATTTTTATTCAGTCATTCATATTGACTGAAGTAGCATTTAGTGTTACTGAAATAATTCTTTTATTTTTTTCTAACATAAATGAAATAGTATCTCATAAAATATGTATATAAATAAATGCAAAATAATTACTTGACTAAAATAACCCCTTGATATAGACATTTTATTATATTAGAATATAGGTTCATAGGTTGGTACTGGGCTATATGCTCGAAGGCATATATTAGCCCTGCCACGTTGTGCGGTATTCACAGCCCCTTTAGTAGTTCCCTAGACCCTTGTACTAGCACCTAGTACCCTTGGCCCGTCTCTAGTAGTGCTGTTGGTGTGATCTCCGGTGTGAACTTTCTGTTACCCATCCACTCATCAAGGTTCCTCTTGAAAAGTGATAGTGAGGGGCTCTGTCTTATGTATATCGGGACCCTGTTCCATAGTAAGGGAAGTCTCTGCAAAGGGAATCTATCCCTCCAGCATGTTCTATTCATTGTTGTGTTGAGGTTTATATCCCTAGAGCGTGTAGCTCGAGTAGATTTGGTTTTGCTAAGATGGAGCATGTTCAACAATTCCGGGTTGGGCATGGCTCTGTACGTTAGACAGAGATCGCCTCTGAGAAGGCAGTATGCAACAGAGAACAGTCTTATATTTTTCAATCATGCTGCATAGGGCAACTGTTTGAGGCCAGTAATCCTCTTGGTTAGGTACCTCTGTGGTCTCTCCAGCTGCTGGAGATGTCTAGCCAGGTACATTCCAATTGGTGCATTGTACTCAATAATGGGTCTGATGAGGGAAGAGTAGAGGGGCACCATTACATCCTTAGATCTTGATGCGAACCCTTTCATGATCAGATGGGTCACATAGAAGAATTTTCTAACCACTTTGGCAACATGGTTATCAAAGGAAAGCTGACTATCTACTTGGGTCCCTAGATTGTTTATTTCTTTTTCAGATTTCAGGGAATTACCTCCTATGTTGTAGTTTGCGGGTACTCTGTTTTTCCCAAAGGGGATTACTATGCATTATTTTGCATTTATCTTGAGACCATGGCTTTGACACCATGCACCAGTCTCATTTATGTACCACATGTAAAAGAAATATATAGAGAAGTGTAATTTCAGAATTAACTAAAACTCAAAATACATTGATTTCAACTTTGATTAGGCAGCCATCATCAAATTATCCCTTTTCTGACCTGATATTGCTTACAAAGCTAATCTAGTCTATGGCTAATCCTAATACTAATCCACAGAAATAAAAGGAGATTAGAAAATACATCTTTTTTTTCAAAATAAGGCATGTAAATACTCAAATATTTATGTGGTTAATAACAGTAACCAAATTGTCAGGCAAATGGTTTTCAAAGAAGTGTAAAAGAGAAGAAGAAGATAATGGAGAAGATAGTGAAAAAAGTCATTGAAATAAGTATAGCTGTTAGACATTTCTTTTGATCTCAACCTTCAAATTATAATATATGCAAAACATATCTAAAAGAGGCCATTATTGTCTCCAGAACTGCCACTCATAGATTTATCATTGGTTGAATCTTAAACTAAAGAATCATTGCTTTCTATGAAATAAAGAAAGAATCAAAATATGTTGAGGTCTTATTACACTTTATATTCTCAGCTGAGCTTTAGTGCAACATTTGTATGTGACATAGATTTGCTTATAAAGAGAAAGAATTAAGTGCATTTTATATCAATTTATGCATTGTATTTTAAAGTTCTATTATTAAAACTGAGGATGAGAAGAAGAAAAAGAAAAAAAAAACATGAACTTATAGGGAGATTTATACTTTGCCAGAATGAAATCCCCTTGGCGTTTGTGATATATATTGTTGATAGAGCACAGTGTAAGTGAGAAGGAGTAGAATTTAATGTTCATTACTTTCTCTTGCACTGTGATCTATCGCAGTATTTATTTCAGTCTGTTTATTTTAATTTGTTAACTGGAGTAAAACCGGTTAAAATGGAGAGTTTTCATGTTCATTTTGCAGAATTTTGGTATTCTTCATTCATTTAGTAGATAAAGTTTGCTAAGGTGAGTAATACGTTCAAGTTCTTACATTTACATTACAATTCCTTAATGCTGACTGTATTTTGCTGAGATCTGTTGACATTGGGATAAGGGAATTTTTCCTTATGAAAACAAAGATGCAGCCAGCCAGATGAAGAAAAACCAAGTTCTTTATTACTCACACAAAAGATTTAGTGCTTTTGTCTAGTGTACAACAAACAGAGTTCATTATAAGTCTGATGAAGTCTGTTTGTTATACATCAGATGAAAGAGCTAAATCTTTTGGTGAGTAATAAAGAATTTGGTTTTCTGTCATCTGGGTGACTGCATTTTCAGTTTCATCTGTTTGTTGCTTGGCTCCTGGCGTACTTGTAATTAATTTTTCCCTGTCTTCAGTGTTGTATGATCTCAAAGATAGTACATTGATAGTGACATGGGTTTGGGTGATACATTAAAAACCTCTGGTTTATGTCCATCTGACATATTGAAGCTTAGTGTAAGTTTACACTGATGATTTTATATTTGTGTATGTCTCTCTCTCTCTCTCTCTCTATTTATATATATATATATATATATATATATATATATATATATATATATATATATATGGGTCTATATCCCAAAAAGCCACAATACCAAAGACAGGAAGATCAGGACGAGAAGGATGAAACCCAAAAGCATGAATTGTGTAACTATTCCCAGGGCAAGTAAACACTTGTCCAACCATGGGGATTCTGCCCTTTTTCCACTGTAGTGCGATCCCAGAGTTGGTATATATAGTTAGGTGGGTGTGGGTGTCATAGACCTCCACCTAGATGGGTTTTGGCTGGTGCACTGTGATTTGGGTAAGTATTCATGTGCCCTGAGAATACTTACACAATTTGTGATTTTGAGTTTTGTCCTTCTTGTCTCAATCTTCCAGTCTTGCTGATACAAAACATAAATTAAAAAAAAAGAATAAAATATCCCCCCTGCAACCAATGTGGGGAGCTGTGGCACAGCACATGTCCTGCTAATTATAAAGACCAACTCCAAAATTGCACAATGTCATGGAAAGAGCATATTTCCCAACGCTGAGAATTGTGCAATCTCGCACAACTGTGGACCATCTGTATAGTCAACTAAATTTTGTCTACTAAACAGATATCAATCAAAGGGGAATTCCACAATACATATGAGATTAAAAAGAATGTTCTCTTTAGTAGTACTGGAATATCAAAGCAAATTATTTACTTTGGGTAATATGTTTTGCTTACTGGGACTCAGTGGAAATTTGTGAAATCCTGTTGGAACTTCAAGTAGATAATATGAAAGATAATTTAACTTTAAGAAGTGATTTCAACTGTATTTTGTTTGGAATAATCAAACTCTAGGAATAACAGTACATAGAATTTATAACTTAGCTAATGTTTTGAAATGTTTTGATAAATCTCATAAAATGAAAAGATTTAAAGATTTCAAGGATATAGATTATCTGGGTTTCATTCATTACTGACTGACTGGCATATACAAATAGATATGTATACAAATGTATTCTTTCAAATTTGCGTCTTGTTCAATTTTTGTGCACCCTGTGTCAATGCAGTTCAGAAGTGCAAACATTCAAAATATTGAACATTCTTTTCCTTAATTAGCCAGTTTAAGAGATTGCATTGTCTTAATGTCAGCTGTTGCGTGTGCCAAATCACTGTAATGTGGGGACTGGGAATTTGCACTTTTCCCATTATTGTGCAACCTTGGAGTTGATATATATAATTAACAGGGGGTATGAGGGAGAACGGGACATGCCCTAGACAAAAAATAGTGTTCTATGTTTTTTCATTATTTTATTATTTTATCTTTTTAGATTGATGTTTTGTTTGCTCATGTGAGCCTTCACTGTTTCATTAGTAAATACATATGTATATGTATCTATCTATCTATATATATATATATATATATATATATATATATATATATATATATATATATATATTTCTATAAATATAACAGGGTGCCATGTGTTTCAAAACAAAACTTGTGCTGTGGTGCTTGCATTTAAGTACTGAGTTCTCTAGCTTGTGTAACAAGGTAGGTCGGGGTTCTTATCTTACCGCAGTCAACTGGCATGTGTGCTTAGTCAGAAGATTATGAGTCCATATCCTACTGTCATCAACCCAGTCCCATAGAAAACAGATATTTAGGAAGGTTTGACACAGACAAACAACTGTTGCCATACTGGTGCACCTATGTCTCTAATGTGAATGGTTAATCTCTCAGGCCCTTGCCTGTAAATGTTTCACCTCCCAAGCCCCTGCTTATTCTTACCAAGGGTACCAGAACTTGTCAGAGATTTGGGATGTAAGGGTAGAATTAAAAAGGCTCTTGTGGTTGTTAGCCTAGTAAACACCTATGAAGCTATGAGTAAACACTTTTTGTTATCCTTTTAAGTGTGTGAATTTAACCACTTTTAGTTTTGTTTAATTTACTCATTATTCTTTGCTTTTATGATTTTTATTGCTTGTTTGTCCATTCTTTCTCTTATCTTTATTTCTCATCCCTTCTTTTTTTTTCTTATTCATCTCTTTTTCCTTTCTCTTTATATGAGAAAGTCCATACTAATGCTGAGTTTTGAATTCATATCATTAATATCATGCTATAAATGTTCATTACTATAAAGAAGGTCACCTAAACATTTAAAGTGATCTTTGTAATAACAGCAAGTTAAACTTCAACAGTTACAGCAGTTCATCTTTACAAATTATAATTAGCTACATTTTATACTTATTAACATATGTTATCTGGATTAATATGAAACAATGAAATTCAGAATTAGCAACATAATTTAATATTCAATAGACATTTTACATATATAAGCCTGAATTATGTCAGAAAGTAATATAAAGCAATAAATATAACCATCACAGAATAACCTAAATCACAGGAAGCTTTAAACTACTGAAACTTCATAGCTGCTCTTTCATCTAAAACTTTAACACAGCAGAGAAGAATAGGGAATGTGAATGGAAGAAACCAATTAATTTTCCATAATTTCTTAAATTCTTTTCTCCCTTCTCTGTTCTCTAAGTATTTCAGTTTTTCTATTAACCGTTTATTATATTTTAAAAGAAATTCTGTGTAGTTGTCCTCTTTTTTGACTTTATCACACACACACACACACACACACACACACACACACACACACACACACACACACACACACACATGATCCCTGGGTAGGTCAATATTTCCTTTTGTGGGATTGAGCAATCTTAGAGTTAGTATATATAATTAGCATGGGGTGTGGGAGTATAGCCCCCCACTTGGGGGTACAGGGAGGTTTGTCTCCCCCTGCAAAAGCATTTGCTGGTGGTTTAGTCCTGTTTGGGGTATCCTCGGAGCATGCACAGTATATATTGATATTTGCAAATTGGATATTATGATGGTCATCTACTGGGTGACAGCATAGTATACTTTTGATTGGGTGCCTGACACCCATATATATATGTGTGTGTGTGTGTGTGTGTGTGTGTGTGTGTATATGTATATATATATATATATATATATATATATATATATATATATATATATATATGTATAGACGTAGATATCTATGATCATAAGATCATAGGAGTTTACTAGGCTAATGGCCCTAGAGCCTTTTTCAGCCTAGCATTTAATTCTCCAAATTTCCCAATTAACAATGCCCATGATTAGAATTGCTTTGGTATATACCTGTGGCTTAGGGCATCTACAACCTACCCTATCCATTTGGGCCATAAGCAACAAGCCAGGGGTGAATTTTCATTTCCCTTCCATTGGTTCAAATCTTGTTTGAATAGGCTTAGGGAAGTGCTCTGTTTCACATGAATGGAAAATCTGTTCCAAACAAGGGATAAACTCTAAGACACATACCTATCCCTCCAATATGCTTTGTTTATGTCACAGATGAGATTTAGATTCTTAGATTGGGTAATTTTAGAGCTGTTTGTTTTGTAAATGTATAGCAGATCCACCAAGGCTGGATCAGAGAATGCCTTATACGTTAGGCATAGATTGCTCCCGAGTATTCTGATGGAGACCAAGTATAGGGATAGGGCTTTGAGGTTGTCCACACAGAACATATTATTTGCACCCTGCATTCTGCCAGTTTTTTCAAATGCCTGGTTAGATACATGCTGAAGGGTGCATTGTAGTTTATTATTAGCATAATGAGCACTGAGTATAGTGAGACTATAATCTTCTTAGATCGGGATGCTGTGCCCTTACTTATAAGTTGCACCAGTTAGAAGGGTTTTCTTACTACCATGAAACACGGTGATCAAAGGATCAGGTTACTGTCAATCTAAGTCCATTACCACTGGGTCTACTCTTAGGGGATTGTCATCAATGTTGTGATTTGTAGGGGTAGCTGTCTTGCAAAAGGGTATAATTATGCATTTTTTACATTGAGTTTTAGGCCATGTTTCTGGCAGAATTGTTTGTCTGTGTCAGACCTTCCTGTAGGATAACAATATCATTGGGTTTCAATAATAGCACCCTTCTTGCAGTCATCAGAAAATTTAGTCAGCCAAATGCCCTGTACATTTGCCTTGACTTCAGAGAAGTATATTCTAAACAAGAGAGGGCCCAGGCCAGTAGCAAGCCCTGTGGGACACCACTAGTAAAAAGCCTCTTGGTTGGATTCTCCCACCCTTACTTCATGTGCCCTATCTGCAATCCATTTGGGTATCCATTAGGTGACATATAGATTTATGCCTAAATTTGTGATCCTGTTGATAATACCTGAGTGAGGTATTTTGTCAAATGCCTTTGCCAAGTCAAGGTAGGCAGTATGTACTGTTTTTCCCTGATCCACGACTAGTGACTTTCTTAAAGAAGTTCACTGAGTTTAGTAGACATGATCTGCCCATGATGAACCAAACTGGGACTGGGACTGAGACTGTAAATATTTCCTGTCTCTTTGTTTATCAAGTGGAAAATTTTACACACGTGTCCACTGGACCCATGTAATCTTGTCTAATTGGCTTCACAACACATTATTGTTGTCCTCACCCCTCTCTCTCAAGGGTTTGAGTGTCCAAATGTACCTCCAATTTCAGTGTATATGCACAGCTGTTGCTGTAGAAGAAATGGACAGCTATGGACCTTCCCTACATCCATCCTGCACATCCCTAGCTATCTTTCATATTGTTTTACCCTCTGTGTCCCCTTTTTCACCACTTTCCTATCACCCCTTTTTCTTTTCTTTTAAAGAAATTAGCATGGGGGTAAGCGGGAGTAAGCAGTAATAAGCCTTTTTGCATGGTGCTAAGCGATGCCTGCACAGATTAAGCACTTTTTAAGGTTAACTGTCTGTCAGCATAGTTAACTGGAAGTTAGTATTGCTTACCACCATGCAAACACCCGCAAACCCACTTACAACTGCTTAAATGAGCCTTAATCACTCTGTATCCAACAGCCCTTGTTCTGCCCAGTTCATGCTGCTGCAGACTAGAAGACTAAATTGGAAAATGCACTCACTGGAAGTATTCCTTAAAATGGGGAATAATTACATCTGTGCTGTAACAGAGACCTGGTTAAAGGCAGTAGGAAGCACCCCTGCACTATCAGCCTATAACTCATTCAACAATTTTTGGCTGCAGAACCTGGACGGAAGCTCCAAAGGTGGTGGTAATTTCATGTTTATTAATGATGCACACACCTTCAGCGTGGTAGACTAACATTATGCATTACACATCCTACAGGCATAGCTAACATTGGGTAAGACAGTGGTTCAGGTTGTAGCCTGCTATAGGTCCCCAAACATGTCCCAAGACTCAGTCCATGTCCCTAAACACCCTGGAGAATATTAGTGCCCAACCTAACACTGTCATACTGGTTAACTTCAACTACCTCACTATTAATTGGAAAGCTACTCATGTACTGATGCACATGCCCATCACATTGACCTGGTCCTTCCTAACATGGGTGACTGTTGCTCTACACCATAGCCAACTCCCCCCTTGTTATTTAGAAGTCCACAGCCCTCCCACCCCCTGCACAGGTGACCACCATGAAAAGCCTTTCCAAAACTAACTATGGCTTCCTAAAAACAGAGGTGGCTAACCTAAAGACAGCCATGCAAATAGAGACTAGTTGCATGACAGCTAAATCAAACAGTGCACTATGAACACGTACACAAATGCATGGATACCTCCATAACCAATATAACCAGGACCCTCATCTCCAAAAAAGGAAGCTGATCTGGTGGTCCCCTGCTAGGAAGAAACTGAACAACAGAAGGAGGGAACCGATATGGAATAAGGTGAAGTCCAAGACTGGAAATAAACCCTTATCAGCCTCAATTAAAAGTTGAGATCCCTCCTCAAATACCACAAAGTTAGCTGTGAGAACAGAATTGCAGCACATAGTAAGGACAACCACAAGGTCTCATACAGTTATATAAAGAATCTCCATGGCAATACCAAGATTTCTTCTGAGCTACTACACAATGGCACCTCTCAGACTGAGGCAACAAATAATGCCAATATACTGGTTGACATCTTGAGTGCAAATGTTACCCCCCATAGGACCAATCACAATACCAGTATACTGCCAGACACCCAATATTACTGCAGCACAGATTAAAACACCACTGTCCAAGGCCAAGAATACAGCTTCTACAGGACACGACAATATCCCTGGCTGTATTCTACATGAACTACAGAGTGACCTGGCACCTCACCTGTGTGCCCTGTTCAAGCACAACCTCACCTCAGGCTTTGTTCATACTGAATTGTGCACTGCTACATTCACCCCTCTCCACAAACAAGGTGTGACTACAGACACTGGGAAATACTGCCCCAACTGCCTGACAAGTCTGTTATACAAAACTATGAAATGCATCATCATGCACCTAATAAACAGGGATATGGGAATCTGCAAACTCAGGATCCCACACAGTTTATGTTTGTGAAGGGTAGGTCATACCTGCTCATTCAACCTGGTCAATTTCTTGACGTCAATCACCTGAGCTGTGGATGAAGGCAAGGTGGCAAATACAGCCTACCTTAATCTGGTCAGAGCCTTTGATAACATTCCCCACTCAGGAATCATGCAATAACTCACTAAGCTAGACATAAATCCCTATATCACTAGGTGGGAACAGAGACACAAACATGGGGTAGATTGCTGTCATACATCGAGACAGTTGCAGATGTTACTGGGTTTGTTGTAACATCCTTTAAGAGGAATATGATGGTAATACCAATAAATGTGGGTATTTACTGACTGCATTCCCCAGAGTCCACGAATGATTTACCAAGGACACCAACTATCTGGTGAACAGATAAAACATAACAGGCAGACATGTGACCAGTCTGTGGACAGCGTGCCAGTGGAGAGGTATGTCAGAGACATATCACTGTGAGTCATGAGGTCACTCACTAAATGCATGTCCACACAAACCCTGTTAATCTATCAATCCACCATGTGTATAACAGCACCGATGACATATAATCTGTTCACAAATCTTGGGGATATGTCCCCCATGTTGATTGTCTGTTTTCACGTGTCCTGCCATGTGATGTATTGCCATCTACTGTATGTGAATCTGTAGGTCACCACCTCTGTAATGTCCTTCACACAGGCAAAGAAAAGGGACAAGGCAAACATTATGGAATGCCCCATATGCCAGAACTAACAGCAGTGTCCAGAACCACAGCACAATACAATGTGGGCACCTACATAGTGGTATGGCCGTAGCAATACCTGACATCTGCACATCTGTACAGAGGGCAGACAGAAAGTAGATAGCCAACAGGTTATGCATTAGGATGAATGTTTTGAAAGATAGATGTCTGAAACTGAAAGGTATGCCATTACTACATGATAGCAGTCCTCAATGACATGTCAAAAAAACATAGTAGTCTACAATTAATATGAACATATCAGATCAATATCCAATAGGAGATACATAAGAACATACAGCTCAAACACCAAGAACAAGATAGTCAGTACTCAGAGTCCAGCTTTGCATGCAGGGGTATATGGTTCCAGTACTACAATTTGCAATCTACTCTTACTTGGAAAAGCATTATTAAAAGTAGAAACATAATGATACAATATGGGTTAAACTATATTTGTCAACCAGTGCACTGTAGCTGGTGTAACATGCAAGTGTGACTGCATATAACCTGGGATACTACCCAAGTATGAAACAAATGCAAAGAAAAAAGATTGTGGTACTACCCATGTATACTCGGGTGTCCCATACAGTATACTCACACCCCTTGCTACTGTAATGACAGCACACTGAAGCAAGTTATGTACATGGAATTACATATACTTATTAAATATGTCATTATCCTGCTATTTTATCAGACTAACATGTGATCTGTGGTTACCAGGGCTGAGCTATGCTTAGCAGGTTTCAACATTGCTTAAATGTAAATGCTAAGCAGATTTGCACACTGGTTAGTGAAGCCTACATGACGTAAGTTCCTATTCATGTAACCGTACATTAACACCACTTACTGTCGTGCAAACCCTCGCAAACACGCTTAAAGCTGCTCAAAACTGCCTTAATCACTCTATATCCAACAGTCTTTGATATATATACATACACATACACACACACACACACATATATTATATATATATATATATATATATATATATATATATATATATATATATATATAGATATATATATATATTTTATATATATAGATATATATATATATATATATATGTATATATATATATATATATATATATATATATATTATATATATATATATCTAGATACAAACATATATACATACATATATATATATATATATATATATATATATATATATATATATATATATATATATATATATATAGATCTACTTCAGTAGATCGAACATATTACAAGTTCGAACCAAATATAGCCAAGACCATATGTAAGTACTTGTAATAGTTTGAACACTGAAGGAAAAAAAGAAAAACAAAAAAACAAAACAAAATTAAACTGCTGTAGCAGGGGCTATGCCCCCCCTGCACCCCCACTTCCCTTACTTAAATATACAAACTCCAAGATCTCACTACTAAATATTCAAAGTTATGGTTTTGGCCATATTGTCTTCGAACATTTAAAAGTTTGATCTACCGAAGGGGACCCATATATATATATATATATATATATATATATATATATATATATATATATGTATATATATATATATATATATATATATATATATAGATATACACATCCCAAAATGTCCAAACATATACTGCTGATAGACCACCCACAACTGCGGCAACATGCACAGTTGGATACAAAAGCAGCCATGACACTCACATCTGCCCCCCCCTCCCCACAGTCCAACTAAATAAGTGAACAGTACACTGCTACAAAGTCATGATAGGCCATACACAATGGCCAGACATACAACAACCTCTTAGCAAAAGAAATTAAATATCTGAACATAGCAAAGAAAAATACAACCAGCCAGTAATTCACACATGTTTATTATACTCTGTGGTCTTGGCAAAAGCCTTCAAGGAGTAAAACATTACCAGAAATATGTGCCTTAATCACAAGAAACAATTAACACCTAATTACATAATTGAATACACAGCCTCCAATTGCACTCCTCATTTACCCCCCTATGGGATAAAGTATCACAGTTAATATTAATACATTGAGCCTGTACATAACTGCTGTCGTTTTATGAATGTTAGATCAAACTGAGGAACAGACTTTTTCAGAAACAGTACCTTGGGACCCACTACTGTCTCCATGGTGAGATTTCTTCAAATGTACGGCTATAGAACTGTCATATTTCATATCTGTAATATGTCTCACATGCTCTAACACCCTAGTTTTTTAAAAAAATGTGTTACTGTCCCCCTCATAAAATATGTTACAAGAGCATCTAAGATCATTCTCTATACACCAAACTATTGACTGTACAGACTTCAACATGTTTCCCAGCCATTCCCCTCAGCAGAAATTGCAGCACTAAATAATGACAGACCATTATAACTATCAACCTCCTACTGCATGACATCTGGACAAAACCTGACATAATTGGTGGACAAAGGCCCAAATACACGGCCATACTTGAAATGTTGCTGTTATACACTGAGAAAGTTGTTGGTGTTACAGGATTTGTTGTAACATATCTTTTCTGAAGGATATAAAGTCAGAAAAACAAATGGCTGTTACAATTTACATAATGCAATCACCAGAGTATGCTACTGATCTGCTAAGGACAACACCTGTCTGGGGAACAGCCCATACATAACAGGCTAATCTGTGGCCATTATGTGGATGGCCCTACAGTTTAGAGCTATGCAGAGACAGAACATTGTCAGGCTGAAACCCTTGCAGAAATAGCATGTGCAGACAAACACTGCTAAGCTAGCAGTATTCCCATCATATAACAGCAATACTCACATTCTGCCCCTAAGTCTTGAACATTCTCCACCATTTAGTTGACTTGTCTCCACAAGTCTTGTTGTAAGAGGTAGTAGCTCACACAACTCCAGGATGTCCTCCTCACAAGTAAGGGAAAGGGCCAATGCCCACATGGAGTAGTCATTTATATGAGTGTGTTGGCATGACATTGGCTACTGGAATAACTACATAGCTGGTCTGCATGCAATTAGCAAGTGGGGAACCCCAGTAGGTGCACAGGCCATCACCTGGTCATGAGCATCACTTACAAAAGCCATACTGCCACCTATTCCAACCAGCTCTATCCCTATAGTGCACAGAGAGAGAAAGAGTGTGTGAGAGAGAGAGAGAGAGAAAAAAATGAAACATAAAGTGGAAAAGAGAAGAAAAAAGGTAAGTGGAACATGTAAGCAAATAATTGAATGTAGAACTTGGTCTGTAATAATGGGGAATATGATTTGAAGGAATATATGTCTCAACAAGAATTACTGTACTAATGTCCTGCTAAACAGCTGCTATGGCCATAGCATCTGGCCCTCTCTGCAGTGGGAGATATCACAGACATACCTCTCACCTGTACAGATCTTCACAGAATGCCCACATTTTACCATCATACATTTTTGTCTGTTACTCCTGAAATCTGTACTTGTCTGGCAAATAGCTGAGGATTGAAGTCACCAAGTAATGACAAACACGTGAGTTTAAGACTCCACATCCTTAAGAATATTCACCGTAATGCAAGATGTATCATTCTACAAACTTCCTGTGTTTGTAACAGGAATATTTAAAGTCTGTCCCTATTATACCCCCCAACATTTTAGAGTTTGTCCAGATGTGATGCTCTGAGAGGTTGCGAGGTAGGATCACAGCTCACAAGCTTGACTCATCCTGGGAAAGGACAGCTCATATATGACAACTGCAGGGGTGTCTGTCAAACAGTTGTGACTGTGCCACTGCTAGGCCAGTTAATGGGATGTTTTCCATATCCATGTTACCTGTGATTATGAGTATGACACGTTTGTCTTGTAAAGCTAAGAGACCTATAGAGGGCATGTGTATAGTAAAGTACTGTTGTAGACATGTGTGTTGAACTGCATGTGATATCTTGAATTAATAACATTCAAATGTACAGTGTTTTGCTGGACAATAAGCACATTTGTGACTGATATCTGTAGTCACATACACATATACCTGTGTTATGTCAGCCAAACCATTGGCAGGTCTGTGAGCAATGATATTGTAACATAATAGCCTACTTATGACTGTTGAACATATTCCAGGTTATCACAGTGATGTCAAACCCTACTGCGCAATCAAAGTACTAATGAAAAGTACAGCTATATTAATGCAGTATCAATAGTGATGTCCCTTTTGACACCCATTTATGTGTGCTATTGTCCAGACGTACTGCTGTAACAGGTTGAGAAGTATGCTTGAGCAGCAGGACTGTAAATACAGTGTGCCATACTAACATACAACAAAAATGTATACCAGGTATCCCCTGAGCACATGTATGTATGCATATGTTCAGCTGGAAGGCACAAAACTAATCACATGGGTTTCAAGCATTCAGGTACATAGGTTGTGCATGTCGGACATGTATGTAATATCAATGTCAGTGCATACAACAGATATAAATGTGTACAGCTACTGGTTGTTGCATTGTCCTGACACTGATATGGGTACTAGAGTAGGTATGATTATCAGGTATTAATCAGAGAAGTGTCCTCCTGTGTTATGACCCTCTGTCCATGCCTACCACTACCAGCTATATCAACACCTATATACAGTGGATATCACAAGTGTTCACACCCTTGTTGGAATGCCAGGTATGTGTGCTGTATGACAATCAGACCACAAAATATCATTTCATAATGTTTCTCTTGTTGAATGTGACCCATAACCTGTACAATTCCATTGAAATACAATCAAAGGTGCTTCTAGGAAGGTGTGAAACTATTGCCAAGTGAAGATGTGCCATTATGTTAGAATCCAGACCAAGACAGATGAATGCTGTAACCATCTCAAGAGGTGCGTACACAATATATCAGTTTAAGGGTGTGCACACTCAGTCAACTGGCTTATTGTACTGAGTATTATTAAACCAGATTGTAATGTTTTCAATTGGATTGTAGAGGCTATAGGTCACACTACAGGTGGGAATTGTTATGAAATGGGTTCTTGTGGTGTCATGTTCCAATTGTACAAATATCAGGCAGTGTATCAGGAGTGTGTACCCTTCATATCCACTGTAGCAATATGGACACAGCAGTACCTGACCTGTATATCCAGCCTCCACCAAGGCAGAGTAATCCCCTTTGGTGGACAGCAGCAATACACATACCACTTAACAGGTTGCTACATTGGTTGTACAGGGACACATAGGTGCAGGCAACAACTTGGAAGCAAGTCCACCTATATCTGAGCAAGCATGCAAGTTCACAGTTGACTTCCTGTAAGGCTGACTATGACTATTAATCAGACATATCTACAAATCCAAGGACAATTGCAACTGTGTCTCAACATATGTCGTAAGTCTCAGGGGAAACAAAAACAATTCACCCTGTACTGGGGGTAAAGAACACCTCATACACACATGGCATGGATATAGGCAACCTGCATCACACAGGTTAGGTGGGAACATCACCTCCCTGTCCACCCCAGTTGTACAGGGGGATATGCACATCAACCACACTCCTCCCCTCAGCAATGGTGAGCATGTACATATTGCCTACTGATAGCAACAACAGCATATCTCCATGGGGCATAATAACATTACTGTCTGCCTCCTACATGAACTCAGGCATGTGCTCACAGCTCCATCACAGACCACCATCAAACACAGACCTGCCACCATTCACACACCATCCACATGGAAGATGCCCGCTGTCAACCCTATACACAGAAATGAATGGAGAATATAGGATTATGCAATCAAGTGTCCAACATTGGGGGGAATAAGATAGCTCAGGGCCAGGCATGTAATGCAAGCTGCTATAGCCATGATTGCTTGGAGGGTTTTGGTGTAGTGTGGATTATTTGCAAGTAATAACCACTGTTGATGTGTATTTTGACAACCATATGAGGTCCTGTGACCGTTTATGTCTTCCAGGTAGCATGCAGAGTGCTCGCCTACCAGCATTCTCTGTTGGGGAAACTGACATCATCACCCAATATGTGGTTGGACATTATACCCTGTTATTTGGATGGAGAGCAGAAGATGTGTGGGAGAGGACTGCCCTGTGGAACAGTGTGGTCCACAGGGTAAATGATGCCGGCCTGTACAGCAGAACTTATGAGCATGTGCAGCATCGAGTCACCAACCTCATCTGCCATGCCCGTCAATGGGCTGCTGCTGTAGCGATGGACCAGCTAGCCACAGGTGGGGGCCCAGCCATCCAACCCACACTGACACCCATCAAGGAGCTCCTCACCAAACATGTGGCACACACCCAATGCACAAGCCATGACACTGAGGGAAGCATTGTGGAGGTGGGTTGCACACACACACACACGCACACACACGCACACACACACACACACACACACACACACACACACACACACACACACACACACACAAACACACTGGACGAGGATCGTGCAGGTAAGGGCCCAGTGGGGATTAGTACACTAATGTATCAGACATACATGTATCTGTATTATATCTACATGCATGTGTCAGGTCTGATTGCAGTTGTGGATGGGCTTTCTAATGCACAGAGGTGCACATCTATGGTGAGGACAGGACATTGTGTATTATTATGGTTAGTGCTTTAGATGTGCAGACATGCCGCATCCATCCTGTACCAAGGCCACATGTGAGTCTGGTGACAATAACTCCCTTTCAAAACTACCTAGGACCCTCTGGTCTGCATATAGGACAGCAACCTGAAGCTGGTAAGTATGACATTGTTCTGTTGTTGCCTAGCAATACCCCAGGCATGTGGAGTGCATGTAATTTGCCATGCACACAACCATCAGTAATAGCTATATTGCTTTATGTTTAGCATACCTCACAACTTGTCAGTACCTAGATGTCTGGACAGAGGCCAGCAAAATGGGCTGGACAAATGGCCTAAGGTAGAGTCATGCGTGACACATTTGTGATATTCAGTGGATATAAATTGTGTACACACCCCTCTTAAGATGCAAGGTATTCCTGTTACATACTAATTAGGACCACAATATGACAGTCCACACCTATTCTAGCCTGTAATGGAACCCATAACAGGAACAGTTCTCCTGTAAAACCATGCATCTGGACTCATGTATTGCACCTTCAAGGCTGGCCACCTGTGAGGGTGGCAGATGTCATATCAGCATGAGGTTTCAGTCAGGTATGATACCTCATGCTGCCATATGTGTAAGTACACTCATTGTGGCCTATTTCGCTATAATATCACATACATGGGCATTGTTAAGGCACACAGACCACTTTCAACCATGTATAGGTTACAAATATATGTATATGCCAGACACATCTGTATAGAGGACTGTACAATGGTTTAACCTGCTGCATGTGAGGCAGATGCTGTTACCACACTATATAAAGTAATGGCAGTGGGAGGTGGTCACCAGCTGTGTATGGTATACCCATCAAAATGGTATAAGCCACACAAGATATGATCCTCACACACTAACAGTTGCCAGCATTAGAACGCCTGCCTATCAAGGTATTCCTCCTATAGTACTACGCAGTCATCAGACGCACCATACAGCTTATACATTTCCAACTCTTCCAAAGGTACATCTAAGGTGGATGACATCAACAGGACTACTAAATTGGAGTGAAAGGAAGTGTGCAGGGTAGTACACAGGTCAAAAATGGTATAATCCAGACAGTACATGATATACACACACACACACACACGCACACACACACACACACACACACACACACACACACACACACACACACACACACACACACACACACACACACACACACACTTTTGCCAGTAGTGGGATTAGAACTCCTGCCTATCTAGGTATTCTTACTATAGTGCTACGCAGTTATCAGATGCGCCACAGAGCTTATACATGTCGACTTCTTCCAAAGGTACTTCTAAGATGGATGACATCAACAGGACTACTAAATTGGAGTGAAGGGAAGTGTAAAGGGTAGTACACAGGTCAAAAATGGTATAAGCCAGACAGTACATAATTCACACACACACATTCATACATACACACACTTGCCAGTATTGGTATTAGAACTCTTGCCTAGCTAGGTATGTCTGCTATAATATTACACAGTTACCGCATGTGCTACAGAGCTTACTGAACTTTCATATGGTGAAAGCTGCTGGTAACTGCACAGCTGTGGTAAAGTATTACAAGTAGCAGACAGTCTGCCTTCTGTTCCACCTATACATCATGCTAGTTCTTCCTGACTTGCACTTCAACTAGCATTATGGTCTGGCACTTCACCAGGTTATTGTATCAAGAAGTGCGGTACACCTGGGAACCGTCAGCAGTACACCCACCTTCCCACAGACACTCAATGGACATTTATCCAAACAGTACAGACCAGCAAGACAGACACCCACTCAGACACTGCAACATGGCACATGCCAAGGGACACATATTTAACCTACACAGTGTGCCCCTCAACCTAAGCTCCTAAGGCTAACCACCTTGCACAATACAGTGATCATGGGCAACTCAGTACTGAGGCACACACATATCCCACTCACTAAGTTGAATATGGAGCATGTAACAGCCAAATATCTATCACATGCCAGCATCCAATACATGACACAGCCAGTCATGGCACTCCACAGAAACTATGAGTATCACTCTGTATCCATGTGGGTGTGAATGACTTGGGACACACCTCCCTGGACTACATGACAAGAGACATGGTTGAACTCTCTGATTATGTGGTCCAGCTAGGTGTGACAGTAGCCCTGGGCAGAGACAGTGTACAACTGTCACCCAGAATGATGCTGCAGTACTATCAGTGGATTGACTGCAACATTGGTTTATGTGTTATGTGTCATTCTCAGGGGATCCAGTACCTCTCTGCTTGGAATGACATTTATTTTATTTTATTTATTTATTTGCAGTTGGTTTACCAGGATAGTCCATTGGGCCAGAAGAACCCATTTTCAATGGAGTCCCGGGGAGAAAAGCTCAGATATAGACAACATTAGGTACATACAATAACTACAAGATAATTATACAGAGTAGAGATAAAACATTAATACATTTAGGTTTATATTTGAGAAACATTCAAAAAATGGGGAGAAAAGTTCTGATATAGACAAAATTAGGTGTGTGCTATAACTACAATATAATTATACAGAGTAGAGATAAAACATTAATACATTTAGGCTTAAATTTGAGAAACATTCAAGAATAAAAACAGTTTTGAGATATGCCTTCAAAGAAGTTATTGAAGAAGAAACACAGAATTTCATTATTAAATAACTATTGTGAGGGAACATAAGCTTTAATAGGATGAGTTGTGTGTCATAAGTGTGAGGGGAATGATGATTGACATAACCCAATGACTTAGCACAGATGTCCTACATCTGTCACCACTGGGTTTCCAGGTATTGGCTAAGTGTCTTGCCACCCTTATGATGCCTTATTAGGCAGTGTTCCTAATGTTATTACCACCATAACAGCTACACATGTATGCAATCTGTGGGGGGTTTATATTAGAACACCGAACATTTAAAATGTCGAGTGTTCTAATATTGACCCATTTTCAGTGAACGCTGAAAATATCGAAGAAACAAATAACCAAAATTTTTTCCTAGGGAAATAATTCAGTTGTTCTTTTCTGTTTCTTCGATATTTTCAGTGCTCTGGTGGAAAGTCACGGTTCGAGTTCAGGTAAGTGTGTGATTGAGTGCGGGTTAGGTTAGTTAGGGTTAGGGTACGGGTTAGGTATGCGTGTGATTGTGTGGGCATGAGGGTTAGAGCGGGTTAGGTGAGTTAGGATTAGGGCGCAGGTTAGGTATGTGTGCGATTGTGTTGATGTGAGGGTTAGGGTGGGTTAGGTGAGTTAGGGCTAGAGCACGGGTCAGGTAAGTGTGCGATTGTGTGGACGTGAGGGTTAGGGCGGGGTATGTGAGTTAGGGCTAGGGAGCGGTGAGGTGAGTGTGCCATAGTGACGGACCTTAGGGTTAGGGTTAAGGTAAGTGGATAGTTAGTGGTGTGTGTATAGTTTAGTGTAGGGTTAGGGGTAAGAGTTTAGGTGTATGTGTGTGGATTGCTGTTTGTTTGGTGTGCTAGTGTTGTGTAGATGTGTTTTGTAACAGCACATTTTTTCCCTAGGAAAACATTTGCTGTTCTGAATTTTTGATATTTAGTATTTTTGAATGGTAGGGTTCGATATTAGAACACTCGACATTCTGAATGTTCGGTGTTCTAATATAGACCCATCTGTGGGTCATGCTGCTCAACAGTAGACATCTAACTGTCAGGATGAAGTGACTCATAGCAGTCGTTGGACAGGAGGACACATGTCTGCTGTAATGGAGAGGTGGTTCACAGCAGCAAACAGCAGACCTGCAGTATCAGGCTATGAAGCATTCCACAACTGTCAGCCCCCAAACATGGATCACACCACATCTCCACAGGTGGTGGTGTCTCCATATTCATTATGGCTAGGAACACCTCCAGACTAGTATTCCATCATAATGCATTGGAGATAATTCCAGTACAACTGCCATGGGGTAATAGTGCAATCCAGACCATAGCCTGCTATGGGTCCACATCTATGTCCCTAGACTGTCAATCCACATTCCTCAGCACCCTGCCATCTATGATGGTCCAATGCAACAATGACATATATGAATCTTCAACTACCCCTCCATCACCTGGGGAAAGTGGCCAAGTGCCAGTACAGTGGCCCAACATTTCTGGAATTCATCATTTCCATTGCCCTGGACCAGCTCATACTGACCCCCAGTAGAGGATGCAACAACCTTGACCTGTGTTGACTACTTAAATATGGGACTGTTGCTCATCCACAGATGTCAATCCCTGCATGGTGAGATTCACACAGGCTGTAATCAACATGGAACTCAACATGTCAGCCACACCCCCCCACAAAGGTAACCACCTTGCAAAACCTCTCCAAAGCTGGCTTTGCAGCCATGAAAACAGGGCTGAATGTCTTCACTGCACCCATGGCAATGGGAAATAGCTGCATGACTATGGAAACTTATACATAGGCACTGTACAAACAGGTACATGAATGCATGGTACTAGCCAGAGCCGACCAAACCCAGACACTGTACTCCAAACACTGGGAGACAATGTGATGGTCCCCTGCCATTACTAAAGTGTACATCAGAAGGAGGACACTGTTGCAGAGAAAGGTGCTGTCCCATGACTGTTGAACTCCCTTATTACCCTTAAACACAACTTTGGATCCCTCATGGAATCCCCTACAGGCATCGATGATGGCAGAGATGCATCAGACACTGATGGCAGTCACAACAGCCTTTGATAGTTACTTCAACAACCTCCAGAGCATTAAATACAAGTGCTGCGAGTTACTGCACAATGCTAATAGCTATCCTGAGACAACAGATATTGGCCACAGTCTTGACAACACATTCAGTGCCAGCTTTACCCCTTTATCCCCCCACAAGTGAAGTGCTGAGGGAATGTGTTCTCACATGCTGTATCCCATTTCCATTCTAGGCATCTGTGTGTCACCAGGATGTGGCCCTGCAGCAAGACCACGGGGTATGACAGTGTGGTAACACATCCACCATGTCATAGGCAGGATACAGTATGTGAATGGAAATCCCCAGTCTGTAACACAGTGAGTGCATATGCCTCACAGATTATAGGGCTGAGGGTTGTACATAGGTATATGTTGATTTACAACATCTGTTTTAAAATGGAGAATGGTACGTTTTGTGGTTTGGACAGACTTCCAATTGCTAATAACCACAGCCACAGGGGATATTCATCAACCAAACACACTGAGTTTACTATACACACACACATACATACACACACACACACACACACACACACACACACACACACACACACACACACATTTGCCAGTACTGAGATCCATAGATTCATTGCTTCATAGGTGTGTAGAGGGTGAGTGGGCCTGAAGGCTCTACAAGGCTAGCCCAAGGGAATACCCTGGCATCAGGCAACATGAAAATAGTCCTCAGTGTGGCTCAGGAGTATAGTCACTGGAGTGGTCCCCAGGGGTGAGTATTGTATTCCCCATCCACTCATCCAGATTTCCATTGTGGGTGGCCAATGATGTGCACTGTTTCACATGTATATGATTTATATTCCATAACAAGGACAGTGTCTGGGTTGTGCACATGTCCCACATGCATGTTCTTTGACATGTGGAAGTGTGCTTGAGGTGTCTGGGGCATGTTGTGTGACAGATTGATATCTTCAGAAGTAGCATTCCTGACCTCGTTTGTTGAGACCTGGCTATGTAACTGAGGTAGTGATTGCATCTACATAGACAGTATGATATGGGGATTCATTGGAGTTATTGGCATCTGTCCATACAGGATATGTGTATAAGGCATGGTATTCCCTTTGTGGGGTACATTTGCAGACTCTACAGTTGTTGCAGGTGTCCAGTAAGCAACATGGAAAAAGGGCCACTGTACACATTGATTAAACTACTGAGGGGATGGAACAGGGTGCCATGTCCTTTTACTTGCTGGATAACACACACTCAGTCAGGAGATGTAACACATCAAAGTACTTTCTGATGTCAGTGGCACTGTTGTGGTCAACTGGCATGTAGTCCATTGCAATCACACCGTGGGTACTATCTGTGAGGCAATTTGCAGTAGAACTACCAATATAGTGGTTGCTGCCTAGCCAAGTGTATTTGTGTATGGTCTGTGGGTGGAGAGTGGTCTCTGAGTATTAGAAGGGTTGCCTATATTGTTCACTAATCCATACTTTCACATAGTCATTGCACATGGCACTCGACATTTAGCGCTGTGGATTGTCTACACCAACCTCTTCGGTGTTTGACAACTGTTGGCCTTGTAATGTAGACATTGGGATATATACTAGGTCCTCAATATAATAATTTAGCAAAACCCACCCCCTAATGGATCCTGTTATTGCACAATCACATCCCCACCCACACAGGATACTGATGCCAGACAAACACACATACACACTTACCAGCACTGAGTTTTGAACCCCTACCTAGCTATGTATTGGCACTACATTTATCACATGCGCCACAGAGGTTATAGGATGGATGTTATCCCAAGGTACTTTTAAGGTGAGGAACATCACCAGCCCTTGTAAATACTGGCATTGATTGATGTAGTGAGTGAGAGATTTCACAAAATATTTTACCCTACACAAACATTTGCCAGGAGTGAGGGTCAAACCTCTATCTAACTATGTTTTCAGATCATTATGTTACACACTTACCACACACACGACTGAGCTTACATGGTTTAGGGTTTCCAACAGGTACTTTTAAGGTGAATGATATTTGCAGGACTGCTAAAGTCAGGCACTGAGAAGTGTACTGGGTATAAATGGGGCCAAAGTCTTTAAGGTATAGACTTAGATATGTGTACACACACACACACTTGCTAGGAATGAGATTCCAACCCCTACCTATGAAGTTATTAATACTACATTGTTCAGCATTTATCACATGCGCCACAGAGATTATAGGTAGAATATTGTACAAATATACCTCTAATGTGAGTGATATCAGCAGCAGTGCTAAAGGAGGGGTAAGGGAAGTTTAGTAAGTGTGAATGACCACAAAATCAGATGTCTACAAAGACACATACACACTCTCACACAAACAGACACATTTGCACAGTTGCCAGGACCAGGATTAGATTTAGTTTATATTAATTAGCTTAGTAGATTAGTTTGCTACACTATAGTATTATACAGTTATCACAAGCACCATGGACCGTATAAGTTGGAGAGTTGTAGAGAGGTATCTTTGAAGGTAAGTGACATCAGTAACAGTGCTAAAGGAGTGGTAAGGGAAGTGTAGTAAGTGTGAATGAACACAAAAACTGGTGTCTACAAAGACACACACACTCCCTCACACAAACACACACATTTGCATAGTTGCCAGGGCTAGGATTAGAACTCCTACCTAACTCGTTTGCTGCATTGTAGTATTACACAGTTATCTCAAGCACCATGGAGCTTATATGCTGGAAAACTGTCCAAAGGTATCTTTGAAGGTGAGTGACATCAGCAGCAGTGCAGAAGGAGGGATAAAGGAAGTTTAGTGAGTGTGAATGGCCTCAACCACATTAATCTAGAAACACACACACACTCTCACACAACTTAACATTTAACAGGACTGAGATTACAACTGGATACCGGACTACAACATGTATACTTATTTTGGCTGTAGTGTTACACAGTTATCACAAGCACCACTGAGATTATAGGGCTGAGGGCTAACCAAAGGTATTTCTACAGTGAATGACATCAGCACATTGTGTGATATAGGCCAATGGGATGTGTACTGGGTGGGAAAGGCCTCATAATGGGATTCACTCTGTCAATGTCTGTCTTTCTCTTCCCCTCATCTCTGTGTGTGCATGTATGACATATTATATTATGTTGGCCTTAGATATGTGTGAGTATTCCTATCCAGTGTGTGTGTGTGTGTGTGTGTGTGTGTGTGTGAAGTATCAGTGGTGTACAATTTGGTGTGTGTGCACAGACAGCTGCAAATAACCAATATCTGTAGTCCACTGTATTGTGAGACATGGGCTTCATTTCTCTAAGTGTAGGAGCATGCACAGTATGACCTTCTATATTGAGTGTGTGCATCCATTCCAGGGAGGTTTGGACTCCAGTTCAGGGTTTTGTGTGCTACAGCTACACCTAGCAAACTGTTTCTGCAGGATATCTGTACATAGGTTCCCAATATGGACACAATGAGCATAACATAAAGGGGATACTGTAACTATTGCTGTCTGCGCTGCTTGTGTGACATGCTTGTTCATAGCATAGATTTTCTGACATATGTACTGTTTTACAGTGTGATGTATCATGTCATCAACTACTGACAGTTATCATTCTTTGCTCACAGTTATTTACCAGGGAAATACAGGATGAAGGAAGCTGAGACCAATATTCTGAGGCATATAGACTACACATTCTGGCACACACCTGCCATTGTGGAGGGGTAGCTACAGACAATAGACTGCTGGTTCTGTGTAAATGGTGCAGCACCTTGTTAGTATGCTGGCTGGGGATTCCCCTCCTTCTGCTTTTCTCAACTGCATGGAATGGCCATATCCTGCTGTGGTCATACCTCTCAACTGTACATATATACCCCGGTTATCCAGAGGCAGGACTTGTATAGCTGGTCAGTTTACCTTCACATTGTGGTTTACAAGCAGTTTTGTGGCTATTCATTCATGGGTTTGCAGTCAGGGAGTAGTATGCATGGACATTAGAGTTTAAGACTTCACACACTCCATGACATCCATGCTTCTACACCCCCTGTGTTATTCTCTCTTCTTCCTAACATTATGTAAGCAATATCTCAGAGGTATCCCTATAGTTCGGCCTTTATCCCAGTAGTATTTATGGCCTGGTCTACAGTCCTTGCAGTAGGACATGGGGAGGTATGCTACTGGCATTTGTCAACATGGCCTTGCATTTGTTTTCCGTTTACTGTGTTAGGTTGTTAGTTGGGACCCCTTGACATTCCGTGCATTGGCACTATGGGTGATGCATGGACCTTTGCCAGAGGACTTTAGGCCATTTGAGAGTGCTGCAGGCCATCTGTTATTGCATTTTTATGTGGGATTGGGGGGTGCACACCTGCATACTTTAAACATTTGCAATGACTGTACTGGTATTTCAGTTACTCTGTTGGCTTCAAATTCATATTGTATTGTGACCTATCATACAGAAAGGAGGCATATCAGTAGAGTACACATATTAGATCCTAATGGCATACATTTCAGTTTCAGACTTTTTACCCTTAAGAACTAGAATGCAACTGCCAGACCTGTTGTAGTATGTCTGTGTAGTTCTGGTGGGGGGGTGGGGGGCTGTTCGCCATTGCCATCATTTGGGTGCCTTAGCTTGGCATTTATTTATGGTCATCTACAGCTGTCCTGCTGAGTGAGGCTGGTGGTGGTCTTGTGACCCTCATTGACATCCATGTGTGTGACCTATTGACACACCCACAGTTATTTGAGCCATCACATGTACTGCAGTGGGGGTTGTCACCTTCTGTAGTGCTGCCTAGTATTTTGACACCAGTATTTGTTGTGAAGTTCCTGCTGTCCCATATAGCTGTCTGCTGCTATCCCATTCAGCCACCCAATTCCCTTGCATGCTTGCATCCATATCACACATACAACTAAGAGAACATACTTCTCCATTCAGTAACTGACAGGGAGGGTGACTTACCTTATTGCTGTGCCAGTATTGAGGATGGTGCTGGAGGGCTGACTACGTCGGATGCACATAGTACACTCCCTATACACGGTAAAGCACAGGTACTGTCATGTTTGGCATCCCTTTTACTGTATGTGCGAGTCAGAGAGAGGCATCAGTTCATGGTTCCCTACAGTGTCAGTGTGTGTGCTATGCGTTGCCTCTTTGCCAAGGCCTGGGCATACTGGGTACACCTCCTTCTGCCTACAGGAGCAGGCTCAGGATGTTCCTCTTCCGAGTCCCTTTGTGCCAGTGCTGGCCTTGGCAATGGTGAGGGGCTGTGTGGCCCTGCCCTGTGCTGTTCCTGCTGCAGCTGTTTCTGCAGGATAATATTGTGTAGCATGCCACATTTGTGTACATGTAGCTGGAGAGTACTGCAAGGCTCCACCAGATATGTCAAGGCAGTGGAGCCATGACTTGAGCATCCCAAACATACGCTCTACAATGATCCTGATTTGTGAGTGTGCCTCATTATGATGTTCTTGTTTGGGTGGGTGTGCATTTCTGATGGGTGTCATCAGCCACAGCTCCAGTGCATTGCCAGTATCCCCCACTAGACGGCCATATGGGATGTCCCCACTGGCAAACACCTGAAACAGCTGTGAGAAATGCCAGATGTGGGAGTCGTGATAGATTCCAGCGCTGCCAGCACACACATTCATGATAATGCCTTGGGCATCGCACATGACCTGGCAGTTGATGGAAGGGAAGCCCTTGTAGTTTATGTAGACCATACCCAGCTCACTGAGTGGTGCTTTGATTTGGATGTGCGTGCAGTCTATAGCACCAACTACCTCAGAGTATCATGAGTGGTGGGGAAATAAATGTGCTCATTGGCATGTGGTGTCATGGGATCCAGGAACTGCTGGAGTACCCTGTATGCTGATGCCTGTGAGACCCCCCATGATATCCCCAGTTGGTCTTTGAAAGGTACCTGGGGCTAGTACTCTTAAGCCTAGACATACCTTGGTATCCACTGGGATGGGTTCCTCTTGATTAGTTCTGTGTGTGAGGCATGGCCGGCACAGCTCAACGATTTGCTGTAGAATGTCACTGTCCACCCTATAGCACTCCACTATCTCCAGCTCATGTAGGCCCTGGTAGGTTACCCTGGGTCTGTACACTCTTCTCCTCCTCTTCACTGTGGGTCGGTTGTCAGCATTCTCCTCCTCACTACCCTCAGTCTCCAGCACATATTGATGGAGTAAAGCAACAACAGCCTCTCACATTTTTAGTTAGTTTTGCCAATTAAAAATCCCCCATCTCTGTACACCGGTGGTGTACAGTTTGTGGGAAAAAACAGTCTACAGGGTGTTTGCATAGTTTATAGTAGTGTGCTGGGCTGCTGCATGTCTAATTGGTTGATTCTGATACATTCCACCTGCTAGCTAGACTAGTTCTCCTTGATTGCCTTCCTACTGCTGTTTCCCTTTCCCAGTTCTTCCCTATTTAATCCCAAGGAGTGCCGCACATACCCAGTGCTGAAATGTAAACAGTGCTGCCATTTCCTCTTTTTTTTTTTTTTGGTTTAAAAACCCGGTGCGCAGCACGGACACTTGTTTAGGCTATGTATACACTGTTCAGACACATCTGACACACCTCCTTCCTTAGCTGTGCTTAGCTAAGGGCAAACACAGGCCACAGAGCTTCAGTGAGCTTACAGCAAGCATGACCCACCACCTTATGAAGTCATTCAGCTCTTACACTTGCACTGTTGTGTTGCTGCACCTACATGTTTAGGTACAAGTTGACACTTTGAAGAAATCTGTGATTCAGTATAACTCCCCTCATTTGCATACCCCAGTGTGTAGGTCATTAGTTACTGCACTAAAACTGACCCTTTCCCCTTGACAACCAGTGCTCCCTGGTATTGTTTACATTCAGCATGCCATTGACTATAATGGCAAAATGCAGAATTAACTTAAAATTGACTTTTCTCATTTTTTTTTTTTTATTTTCGGCATGATCCTGTTTGCATGCCACTGCCCTAAGCTTAACCGGCCGACATCAGCCAAAACAAAAAAGTTTAATTTAAAAAAAAAACTGTTTTTAATGCCAATGACCTTATATTTGGTAATTGGCATATGTATTAAACATAATACATGCTTTTACCCGAGCTGCCATGCTTCCATTTTGTCAGATGCAGAAATGCATTTGGTTACTAGCCAAATACATTTCTGCACTGACACTGTTCTTACATGGAGGCCGTGCAGCTTGGTGAATCACAAAATCACCTCATTTGCATAGTTTTCACAAGCAGATAAGATGATTTGCATGCTGCAGAGGTTTCCGTGCAGGAACAATGTAGGGCCGCTTGTGCATGCAAAAACGGCCCTATCCTGAATCGCACGCAACCATATCCCATGCAGTAGTGGCTACACTGCTCCTGCATGGAATTTTGGCATTCCTGAATCCCAGGGAAAGTGTTATTAATATTCTGATTTCTTATATCATACTTATGTTTATAAATTATTTTGTTTAATTTCCACTAACACTTGCCAAAGTAAAACGCTGGACAAACAGAACACTTAGCAATATATACAGCCTCACTTCATGCACATGTTTCATCCTTTAACAGAACATATGTTTTGTTAGTTAAATCAAAGCATAAAGTTATCACCCAGAAGGTTATCAGTACAGTGATTGCACTTGCCACATTTTGTCATACCCTTAGTGGTGTTAAGTAAAGCATTGTCATTATTTTATTATTTTTATTCTTTTCAAAAAGACGTTTAAAATGATCGGCTGTCTTACAGACAAAATGAGGTGCGGCTCCTACTATGGACAACAATGGTGCATTAACCTTATAAATATTCCAATTATTATTCAATATCCTATGGATCTCAATTGGATTAGCAGAATACTTTAGAAGCACAGATCTCTCAAATGCTTTAGTCCTATTCTTACTATATTTATCAGCGTTACTGCTAGAACTTAACTGTTCACCCAAAAGGAGCCTGTATCTACAACCCCACTCTTTAATAATCTATGTAGAAATACCATCAACTATGTTTTGGGTTAAATTCTACTACTGAACATGCCACAAAGTTTATCCATCTCAACTTTCAATAATTCCAGCCTCAAAACCATTTTTGGCAATCTGATATACTGCCCTTTGAGAATAATCTTCTCACAAGAAAAAGGGTAACAACTGTTAAAGTGTAAATGGGTGTTACTAAGGGTGAATTTTCTGTAAATATTAGATATAAAATCATCACATCTTAAACTAAAATGAGTGTCCAGATAATTAATCATTTTATTATTACATTAATATGGACATTTTAAAAAATAAATAACATTTCCTAAACACTGAATAAAATCAATAATTTTGTCAATAGGACCATCCCATAGAATAAATATATCACAACAAAACTGAATTTCATGCGCTGTTCTGCTGAGAAGTGTGTGGTGTGCCTTCAGAAAGTAGAAAGTTGGTGCATCTTGATTAGGGCCATATAGTGTACCCAACCAGGGATGTACTTGCCTAAGTAAATCCCATTTCTCCACTGTATCCTGCATTGGATTTATCATATTTCTATTTAGTTTTTCCACAGAAATGATAGCAACTCCCCCTTTTGAAAATTTAGCTAAGTTACAGACCACAGGTTCACCCATAAACTCATTTAAACTTTTATTTTCTCATTTTCAATGTTGAGTTTTTCACAAATAAGATATGTGCTTTGAGTTTCCCAAACACATTTATAGCATGATCCATTTAGTTTTTAGAGTTTAAGCTCCTAATATTTAATGTAAAAACTTTAATCTTATACATGCTTAACTTTTACAAAATATTATTCTGTAAAACTTACAAATCCGAAAGAGAATGAAATATGATGTGCAACTTGACCTTTACTCTTGTTATTTATCGATGAGAGTAGAAGATTAAACAAAGCCTCAGTATATGTGGCTGATATTGGAGAAGAAGAGCACCCAATAAATCAAACTCAAAAAAGTGTTCACTGCCAGAGCATGGTAACAGTACCTTGTACTATTTTAGCAATACCTAGTTTCATACTGACCCCGAAAAAGAAAGCAACTGCTGTAGGGATCCTTTTCACCAAGGAGAAATTATCCAGTAATCCCTACACAAAGTCAAGTTTCAGGCCTCTGACCTTTATTCTTTGTTTGCCTTGCTAGAGGTCATTTGCTGGTTCTTAGATTTGTCCACTGAAGAAAAGATACAGGTGGATCTGAATGACAGGAGTTCCAAGATAGATCACCAATTTTCATGGTGTTCATTTCTTTGATCACTTCCTTCTGGAGTACCACAATCTACTATTAATTGCCATAGAGAGCATTTTACTGGCTACTTTTTGCCATGTCAGTTGATTGTGTCTCCATGTAATCTCTGTCTCCATTGCAGCAATAGTTGCAATATTAGGTGTATAAGTGCCTGCACTGAGTATGGTAGCATACCTGCCAAGTTTTGGGGTAGCCTTGCCCCAAGTTTACTTTACACTTCTAGGGCCTTGGGCTCAATTGCACTGCAACAGCTAGGGTTTTCATTGATTATACTGCAGGGTTTGTTGCAAAGGACAAACAAGTAAATACATAAATATATAAATAACTAAAATAAAAAAATGCTACATCTGGGAAGTCAGACCATGCCATTCATTTTGCTAATACGGCTGCAGTGTTATGGGGTATTGAAACACAAGGGTGATCCTCTTTAGTACCAGAGCAGAAAACATCCTTGTTTTCTCCATTACTTCAGAGGACCAGTCTTGGAAGAGGAGTGCTGCACAATTATGAAAGGAGAAATATTTCAACTACTTAACTATTGGCAATATCAAGACATAGGTTTGTAACAGCGTTAAATGAAAATAAAAAAAAAATCATATGATGGCTGACCCACACCTGGAAGAAGTTTTACTGATCAGTGAGAATTGTAAATCACCACATCATGAGGCAAATTAAAAGCCTGTTTTATCCTGATTTTATGAAGGGTATCATATTGGCTCCCTCCAGCTTCTTCCACATCCCCAGCAACTATAAATTGCTCCTTTCAAGTCATCAGTTCTATCCTGTAGGTGGTGAATTGCTGCCTGTTGATCATGAATATATTCCTGGTTTAATGCATATGGTGGCCTACATAGATATGTTTTTCGTTCTTTGTGTAATATATCTGCATACAATTTGATGAAAGTTTTATTAGGATAGTTAGAAACTTGCTAATAGTTTTGTATGAGTCTTATATTGAAGCTGTTTTTATTGGGTTCTGTAATTTTGGTTC